>NW_019762995.1:0-417 GCF_002891405.2 Cryptotermes secundus | reverse complement strand
GAATGTTGAGAATCTAGTAATGTAAAAATGTTCAAGTTGGTAATAATGATATATATGCATTTGTTTTTATTTTGTATTATAATAAAAGTTATTCTCATCCAGTACGGCTTTTAAGCGATATAAAGCACAACACAAAGAAAATAAAAAAAATTACAGTTACAAATCAAAATTGAATTCATGAGGAAATTAAGGGCAGATAAGATTTAGGTAATTCTTGTTACCATTCAGTTCATACTTTTTTCTTCCCACCTTCCATCTAAAAACTTAAAAATTACGATATACAAAACCATAATTTGCCCATACTTCTATGTGGATGTGAAACTTGATTTTTGACATCAAGGGAAGGAGATAGATTGAGGGTGTTTGAGAACAGGGTACTGAGGGGAATATTTGTACCCAACAAGGTTGAAATAATAG
>NW_019762994.1:0-416 GCF_002891405.2 Cryptotermes secundus | reverse complement strand
TTTGACTATGGATTTAATGTGGTACAACACATTGTTAGTTTTTCAGCTATGCTTAGGTTTGTGCTTTGGTTACAGAGTAGGCAAGTGAATTGGTTGTGGTTTTGTATGATGCAACAAGATTTATCAGTTCGTGTACACTGTAACGATTTCAGTCACAAACACGCCTTGTTTGCAGCTTCGATATTCACGCTACTATGCTGGCATACGCTGTCGCCATTTCAGAACACGAACATAGGCCTACACGTTGCCTTATGCCTTCAATAACAACTCCTCAAAACATAGGTTAACTATATACATTACAACATAAATTCTGTTTCTTTTGCTTTTTTATATTTCTCATGATGAGGGGCTAGAGTCCAGCTGTGTCCACGCAGCACGTCGGCCACTGATTGGCCTATTGTACCTGCCCCGGGTGA
>NW_019762993.1:0-417 GCF_002891405.2 Cryptotermes secundus | reverse complement strand
ACTGTGGACCTGTCATCTGACAGTTACTGATCAATCAATCATCTACATTCCCCCATACGTTTCAATGGCGCGGTGATTAATTATTTACTCACAGGGACAACTTTGAATAATTACATTACACTGTCATTTAGGATTTGAGGTATTGATGATAATCGTGTCTCAGTACCGTAATAATGCTTAGTTGTCTTGATAAACTGATCATTTTTCTTACGGAAACAATTTTTAGACACATTTCTTGACAAGGCAGAGAGAAACGTAATTGCTGTGAAATATATGTGAACTGCAGCGCCACTTTACCTTCATTCAGGCCATACGACGACATATTATTATGCCCATACACAACAGACGATAAGTTGAACAGAGCAGATGCTATAAGCCAGCTAGACAAATTGATTCGTGTTTCTTTTCTGTAGTTCG
>NW_019762992.1:0-417 GCF_002891405.2 Cryptotermes secundus | reverse complement strand
TTCACAATTCATTTCAGAACATTTTGTTTTCTCCTCTGCTATCTGAAGACGTAAACATAGATAAAAACTGTGATATTTTCTTGCAGTTTTGTACAGGAGTGAAACTTGGTGTCTCAAATTAGGGGAACAATACGGACTGAAGATGTTTGAGAACAGGACGGTGAGGGGAGCATTTTGACCCAAGGGGAAGGAGAGAACTGCGAAGAGCCACGGTTACTGTTGTTCGCCAAATATTATACTGATTAAGTCACGGGGATGAGGTAGGCAGTGCACGTAGAATGTATGAGAGTGGAGATAAATTCATGCGCGTTTTGAATGGGAATACAAGAAAGAGACAATTTGGAAGAATTATGCCTAAATGGGAATATAATATTAAAATGTATATCAGAGAAGTAGAACTGATGGATTTGGACTGGA
>NW_019762991.1:0-417 GCF_002891405.2 Cryptotermes secundus | reverse complement strand
CTCCTGACTCCACTTTACAGATCACTGTTACATATTAAGTCTTTTCCAGCCCACAGTGTCCTTACTAGTAGTTGCCTGGTAACGGCTGTAACAGGCTGTTCCTCTGCTTCTGGGTTCAAGTCCTCTCTGAACAGCAGCTTCCTTCCAATGAGAATTTGTTCTTCACACTCTCCAATGCAGAATTGTACTTGGTTGCCCCAATTGTCATCCTTATAACCCCTTTGCAAGTAGAAAACACCGTTTTCAACAGTACCTCTATTGTTGCATGCATATACATCGCCATGGGGACATGTTTAGAGAGCCATTGCCTAGAAACGGCTCTGGTGTATCTGGTTATCTCTGAGTCATTGCATAGTAACGGTTCTACACGCTACAGTACATTGTGCGTTCCAAGTTCTAAGGTCTCCGATTTTTTTT
>NW_019762990.1:0-417 GCF_002891405.2 Cryptotermes secundus | reverse complement strand
AATATTTCGACATTCAAATGTCATCATCATAGATTATCAAATTGTCAACAGAACAAAAAATTTTCAAGATACTGTTTTAATTTTAATATTTTAGTTTCGGATTCGGGATAGCTTAGTCAGTATAGCGACTGATCACGGACTGGACGATCCGGGTTCGATTCCCAATGGTGGAAGATTTTCCTTTCTCCACAGCGCCCATACGGGCTCTGAGGCCCACCCAGCCTCCGATCCAATAGGTACTGGGGGCTCTTTCCCTGACATAAAGAGACTGGGTCGTGAAGCCGACTACTCAACCTCATCTAGTGCCGAGGTCAAGAATGACGGAGCTGTACCTATACTCCTCCATATGTCATGGCACAGTGCTTAATTAATTAAACACAGGGACAACAAACATGTTGGGTTTATCAATTTACTTAA
>NW_019762989.1:0-417 GCF_002891405.2 Cryptotermes secundus | reverse complement strand
GGGGGGGGGTATCCTGCATAGCACAAATACATCACAATATATATTCATAAAGTTTACTTTATATCACCCTTTGTGTATTTGTTTATGAAACTGCTTCTTAAACTAACACGACAATCATATTTCAGCTTTCAGGAAGTTGATTGTATTCTTGCAGTAATGTTATATAAGAAACAAGCTTAATCAAAATTTTGTTGTTTAGGTTTGCTGATCATGGTGGCTCACCAGCAGAACACAGTAGGCCTACGGTTCAAAGTTCCGCTTGTCCCATTGATTCCAGCACTCAGCATCTTCTGTAATGTTGAGTTAATGGTTCACTTGCAAGCCCTTACATGGGTTCGCTTCATTGTCTGGATGGCATTAGGTACGTCAAAGAATGAACACCAATAAAAGCAACAAAATGTCATGGTTTCACTTACT
>NW_019762988.1:0-416 GCF_002891405.2 Cryptotermes secundus | reverse complement strand
GGGGATTAGAAAAATAGTGAAGTACCTGTCAGTACAGCAAGTCTCAGCCAAGATGCGCCAACTTGCTCCTGGCACTGATGTTCCTTATGGTTAACAGGGCGTACTCGACGGATGGGGAAGAGAGTCAGCGGGCGCCATCAGATCGGACCCTGTCCGAGTATATGGTTGGCAACGAGCGCGCTGCAGCTACTGAGGCAGCGCCTGGCGAGCGGAACCATCGCAAAGACCGACACAGGAACGGGCGCAGCAAGAGCAGGGACAATCACTATGACAACGAAGGGTCGGACATCTACGTCACGAGTGCTGCTTACAAAGCTCCGTCAGAACTCAGGTGAGGCACCAACACTTCACTCCTTGTACGGGGGATCAGCCCGTCGAGAGGCCGCTACCTATATACAGGGCAACACAAACACACA
>NW_019762987.1:0-416 GCF_002891405.2 Cryptotermes secundus | reverse complement strand
ACACACACACACCACCCGGGCTATACGTTCATGGAAAACACGGCGTTACGGTTTAGTTAAGGATAAAATTGTAAACGCGTCCCTGTGCTTAACTAATTAAGCACTGCGCCATGAATGTGTATGGGAAAGTGGAAGTATAGATCCACAGCTGAGTTGGTATAGCAACTGGCTACGGGCTGGACGACTGAAACTTTACCTAAAGGTTAACTAAGAATGAAACAGAAACTTCAACACATTGAATTAAAAGGTCACAAGAGGATTGATTATGATTCAATGAAAATTCGTGCATGGAAGGAGCACATAATATAGTTCACAAGCGGATTCGAAAGTCACACCCTTTTCAAGTAGTCACGAAAACGCGGCAATACCAACCCACATTAACCTATGCGGCGTGTACAACGAATTTTTGGTCGTGG
>NW_019762986.1:0-416 GCF_002891405.2 Cryptotermes secundus | reverse complement strand
TTAGTTTGGCACAGGAACAACTTTACTTTTACCTTCGGAGTGTTAACGCATATGACATTTTTTAGATGTAGGCTGTGGTTATGGCTGAGAAATTTGGTCTTGGTAGAAGAGCAACGATATCACATCAGCCAGTTTCAATTTTCAAGAAAAATACTATGTCGTGTTAATAGGCTTTAACTTTCTGCATAAAATGTTTTGCGCCTTAAATAGACATAACAATTTGTGGAGAGTATTGATTCGTTAAAAATATAATTATTATTGTAATCGTTCCCTTGTAACTATGGAATAAGGCTTGACTGAAGATGTAACGCTTCTGGCTTGCATTCGGAAGGAGCCCAGTTCCAATCTTGGTTGGGACACCGACTGTCCTGACTGAGGATTTTCGTGTTTCTTTTCACTCTCTCCAGGAAAATGCT
>NW_019762985.1:0-415 GCF_002891405.2 Cryptotermes secundus | reverse complement strand
GCGAAGATAGTACGTGCCTTAGACCGCTCGGCTACCGTGACCGGCCCATGTGATTACTTCCTGTGCTAAATTCAACGTCCACAGCTGTAACGATGGTATGATATATTTCTCTTTATAACCATAGATAATAAATCCTTGGAAAATATGGCAGATCTGATATATTTTGAAACAACAGTAACTAACCCAAACCGCGGAATTAGGATCAGATTAAATTTGGGAATAGTTGCTACCATTCAGTTCAGGAAAAAAAAAAAGATAAAGCTAGCCCTGTAACAGGCCGTGGAGGCCCGTAGGGTTGTGAAATATTGAGGTTCCCACATTTTCTAGAAAATCGGCTCAAAAATGGCGGTGATGTCAGCCTTACGCACCGTCCGCCCTTTATCCCCCAGGAAGATTCCTGGTACTCATTTCTGTT
>NW_019762984.1:0-416 GCF_002891405.2 Cryptotermes secundus | reverse complement strand
GTGCAGCTCACACATGAGAAATAACATCATACCACAACAGTGCTTAGCGATCACGTGACATGTTTTCTGTGCGTCGTCCGTGCCGAGAGGATATAGGAGAATATGGGAATGGGAATTGACTCTTAGGTAGTAGTGAGAGTATTCCGTGTGGAGTCGGAGTCAGATACCTCCACCGTAGCCCTGCAAGTCGTAGGAAGCGACGAAAACGGAAGTGTAGAATCTGAGACAGTAAAATACGGTCGCGAGTACCACTTGACTCGCAACCCGAGAACGACTGCACTGGCGAGACGAGCAGCAATTATAAACGACAGACCGGTCCTCTCGTCAGAGAGATCGCCCAACATCAACAAACCCGCAACTGTCTCACAGTAATAAAAATCTGGTAGTAAGTCGCAGATGGGTGCTTTAGTGTAAGA
>NW_019762983.1:0-416 GCF_002891405.2 Cryptotermes secundus | reverse complement strand
ATGGTCAGATGAGTCGTCCTTCACGCTGTTCCCTACATCAGGAAGTGTTTGCATTTGGAGAACACCCAAGGAAGCCTTCAATCTGGAATACCGAGCTACAATAGTGAAACACAGGGGAGGTTCTGTGGTGGTTTGGGCAGTAATATCGTGTATTCTCTTGGTGCCATTACTACCCTTCACTGCCGAATTACTGCAAGGGGGTACGTGGACAGGTTGGGTAATCACGTGCACCCCATGATCCAAACGTTATCTCCGAGCAACGATGCAGTTTTCCAAGACGACAATATCCCCATTCACACAGCTGGAACTGTTCTGTCATAGTTCAAGTTCATGAAAGTGAACTTCACACATATTCGTTGGCCAGTACAATCACCAGATTTGAATGTCATTGAAACACTGGTCAGTTTTGGAGACTA
>NW_019762982.1:0-416 GCF_002891405.2 Cryptotermes secundus | reverse complement strand
AAAAAAAATCCTTCGGTGAATAAAAAGAATTCAACAGAAGTTTGTTTTCTAGAATATTTTTAAATTAATTCTTATCATCAGAAAATTTTTTATGCAAGGAGGTAAGTGATTAAATGCCATTATACCTATTATAATGAACACCATTTTTATAGATAGACAAACTTGGTGGTGAAGGGTAAAAATTATTTTTACATCTGATGATATCATGTTTTAAATAAGGAGATATTATCAATTGCAAATATTAGTAATGAAAATATATACTGAGAATAAAACGGTAATATACTTGTATCTAGTTTCTTAAACAACCCCCTACAGGAATCCCTATTTCTGGCTTTTGTTATAATTCTTATGGCCTTTTTCTGTAGTTTAAAGGTCCGATCGTTCCTCACGAACGAGGAGATGACAATAGACAGCAC
>NW_019762981.1:0-416 GCF_002891405.2 Cryptotermes secundus | reverse complement strand
CTTCTGCCACATTCACAGGGAATCCTGTAGACACACTATGCTGTCTGTTGTAGATCTCTTTCCAGCCTGGTTATTTTGACTGAAATATCTTTCTGGCCTGGTTTTTATGAGTGAACTTATAAAGAACAAGGCTGGAAAGAGATCCACAACAGATGACACAGTGCATCTATAGCATTCTGTGTGAATATTGCAGAAGCAACATTGGCGAAACAGCAGACCTCTAGCCATGCGGCATTATGAACATAGGCACAATCTTAAAGAAGATCTTCTAGAAAAATCAAAATTATCCCAACATGCCTATGAAGAGGGTCATAGGGTCGGCTGGGATGAAGCTAGGAGGTTTGAAATTGAAAGTAGCAGCAGGTATAGGAAATACAAAGAATAGACCAATAGGGCATGCCAAACCAACCCAGTTA
>NW_019762980.1:0-416 GCF_002891405.2 Cryptotermes secundus | reverse complement strand
AGTTGTCCCTGTGCTTAACTAATTAAGTACTATGCCATGAAGATGAGTTGGGGAGTGGATGTATAGACCCACGTTTTCTTGACCTTAGTACTAGCTGGGCTAGTTGGAGGTAAGTGATCAGCTTCTCAACATAGCTGCTTTACTCCCGGTACCCATTTGGTGTGAGGCTGGGTGGGCCCCAGAGCCGGTCTGGATGACCTGGAGAAGTGAAAATTCTTGCCCCCACCAGGACTCGAACTCTGACCCTTTGGTTTTCCAGCCCATAGCCAGTCGCTATACCGACTGCGCTATCCCAGCTCTTCCACCGTACACTTGGTCAACTTAAAATTGTCAGTAAATAAATCAGACATTAAGTACACTGGTATTTAGGCCGTTGACCCCTCCCCCTAATGAAGCCAGTACTGCCTCTTCTGGTC
>NW_019762979.1:0-416 GCF_002891405.2 Cryptotermes secundus | reverse complement strand
TGACCTTCCCGGTTGTGCTACGTAGCCCGCAAACAGCTCCACGTTTCGGAGGAACACATTGCCTCCATCTTCAGGGTCGAGGACTAAGCGGGAAACCAGCAGAAAGAGGCAGCACACTGAACGGTCGGACTTTTGCTTAGCTTACTTTTAGGCCCTAAGGGTGGAGGCGATGTTCCTCCGGAACGTCGAGTTATCTCTGGTCTACTCGACGTTAAGCCTTAAGAAGACACTGGACTTCATAGGCATCGCCATGAAACCAAAGAAATCTATTGTTTCGTTAGGAAATAGAACCTCGACTCCTGAGACCACAGCACAGTCACTACAGTGACTGAGTGACGCCGTTACCTAGTTACGTCCGGTTGTGTATATTGCATTTAGCTTATTGTGTTGTGACATGTAGACCCATTTCGAAGTTA
>NW_019762978.1:0-416 GCF_002891405.2 Cryptotermes secundus | reverse complement strand
GTGCTCAATCTAGTTCGTTACTAACAGCGGATCTGACACTGGCGCTGTTCACACTAAACATAAACGTAATATTCCACCATTACAATATTTTAAAGCTTGAAAATTAAGTGCACAATGTATTGTTTTCTTTTTGATAGTGTCATGTGTATGAGTGATTACAGACGGGTTTGGATTAGTAACTAGATTTATTGAGCACTTACGGACCGTAACTACAAGTAACTGTAACAGTCTCAAGGAATTACATACTCTAAATATCAGCGTAACTGCAGCGCACAAAAAGTCTTCTCAGTCTTCACTTGTCGTTATTTAGCAACGGATTTTAACACAGTAACTATAACAGTCTCATCGAGTTACATACTCCAAATATGACTGTAGCTGCAGCACACGTAAAGACTCCTCTGTCTTCAATAGTCTTT
>NW_019762977.1:0-416 GCF_002891405.2 Cryptotermes secundus | reverse complement strand
TATATAATTTTAACATACACAAAAATCTGTATAAACTCTTTGCCACGTTTGTGACTTACAGTTCCTGTTACCCGTTATTAGCTATAGCGTTTTGTTATTCATTTCCATCAACTCATCGTGTTCATTCCACTTTACGTTCTAAACAAAATAACGCTGTCGCAATATGTAGGGCCTTCTTTCAGAAATATCAAGTCTGAGAGTATTTTAAAACAAATTCTTGAGAACAATACTTGAACATAAGGGAGAGAGAGAACAAAACAACGGAGAAATGAATGAAGGGGATCACAATTTGTACTTTTCCCAGAATATTATTAGCGCAATGAAATCAATGAGAGTTAGATGGGCGGGCCATGTAACATCAAAAGGGAGATAAGAGTCAAAATTTAGTCAGGAATCTGGAGGGAAAAATGACTTGG
>NW_019762976.1:0-416 GCF_002891405.2 Cryptotermes secundus | reverse complement strand
CAGAATTGGTGGCTCCTCAAGAAGGGCTCAGCTCCATGAGTAAGGTAATGAAACCAATGATTTATGAAGAACTTGGTAGAACTGTGTTAGAATGATTCCAAAAGCAAGAGCACAAGGGACCCCAGTTGCTGGAATAATCTTTGTATAACAAATAAAATGTTCTTTGTGCATTAAGAAGGGAAGGGGATTTCAGTGCTCCCCCATGCTGCTTAATGTGATTCATGCAGTGACAATATTTGGGAGATTGTTGTACAACAAGGAACATGAACTGGAAATGAATCGTACATTGTTTTAGAGATGTTCGAGGTAGCAATCTGTTCCTCACTTCAGTCTCAAACCTGACCAGAGTTCTTCAATGATTTTCAAATCTTGTGATTGTGCTGGCCAGGGAAGATGTTGAAGTTCACCTTCATGCT
>NW_019762975.1:0-416 GCF_002891405.2 Cryptotermes secundus | reverse complement strand
CGTAAGGCTGACAACCTTACCACCATCTATGAGCCGACTGTCTAGGAAATGTCGGAACCTCAATATCTCACAACCCTATAGGCCTCCACGTCCTGTTACAGGGGTACTTTTACTTTACTTTTATTTGGTAGCTGGCAATTTCAAATCTAGGTCAATCAGCTATCTTGAGGTTTTCCTCAGTCCCTCCTAGCAAATGCTGGGATAGTACCTCATTTGGGTATGGCCGCTTCTACCGATCAACAGGAATATCTAGATCCTTCCACATAAAAATGAGATACAGAAAAAAGGCCAAAACCAGCAAAGATTTTTGAACCTTAGAATGGATACCCAATATGGAGGAAGCTTGGTACACTGCCAGCCACAACATAAATGCAGTTTTCTTACAGGTGTAAACCAAATTCTTAATTTCTGAAGTG
>NW_019762974.1:0-416 GCF_002891405.2 Cryptotermes secundus | reverse complement strand
GCAGCTGCTAAAATTATCTCGAAAGAAAGTGACAATTTGGAAGACCTAGGTTAGATGAATGATAACAAATGATGTGAATTGGATTCATATAAAACACAAAAAGATCTAGTAACAACCTGCTATGAACTACGAGTTCCTTAACCAACCGAGAATTTTACTGATCAGCTGAGCGACCAATTTTTCTCAGAAAGAAACTTTATGTACCGAGTTAGTGCTAGAGCAAGTGTAAATATACAGCAAGATTTCGTTATTACAGGTTTCCGCGTAGTGTGAGTGCAGTGAAGTTCAACAGCTCTTAAGTGTAATTTATTTTTTTATATGTACATTCGTTTCAATGGATAGTGAAAGGAAAAAGTAAAGTTATCACTGTAACAGACAATGAAAGCCCATAGGGCTGTGAGACGTCGAGGCTCCCA
>NW_019762973.1:0-416 GCF_002891405.2 Cryptotermes secundus | reverse complement strand
AGTCACTATTGTGGCTTCCACTTCAGAAGTTCGGGAGCCCGAAATACTGTTATTATAACAGGATGCAGGAAATTGCAAATTACAATGTTGGGGCGGCCTCTGCTTGCATAATATTCATGCCAAATTTCGTTGATATCGATCATTTGGCTCTAAATTTGGAAAGGGGACCCTTGGATACAAAGAAAGAAATATTGCACAGGCAGCTTGGTGATCTACGAATAATATGGTCATTTTTCTAAGACTCTGCAAGGATAATCAGCCAGAGGGGCAGCCAACGTTCTACACTACCCTGCACTACACTGCACTACAATAAACTGCACTGCAATACACTAAACTGCACTACAGTTAACTGCACTGTAATACACTACACTGCACTACACTACTCTGATCTACGCTACACTGCACTACAATAAACT
>NW_019762972.1:0-416 GCF_002891405.2 Cryptotermes secundus | reverse complement strand
ATGTGTTCAATAATTCTTCTATTGTTGTTTTTATTTGTCACCGCGGGAACGCTTTTACCGAGCCCTTGGCTAGCAACGAGAGGAGAGACACACAGATGCACACACTCATGGAAGGGATTTATGAAGTGCGCCAAGGAGATGGACGCAAGTGCCATGACATACAGTACGGTCGCATTTCTTGCCAGGATTCATTCCTGAAAACCTCGCATAATTCAAACGCTGAGCATAAAATGAGACATTATCAACATTTCTTATATCGCACTATTTCAAATTCGCACAAAGTGCCACCGCACACTACATACCAAATTTTATATAGATTGGTTCAGGCATTCAAAAGTTAATATGAGAGAGACACACAGGCACACAGAAAGGAAGACAGCACGGAGATCACATAAGCCTACCTTAGGCAAGTAGAC
>NW_019762971.1:0-416 GCF_002891405.2 Cryptotermes secundus | reverse complement strand
CGCGCGGCTACTGTGACCGGCTATTTTAAGAACTACCCCTAATTTTCCTGGAGACACTGAGGGATGCCACAAGCAAACCTGTCAGGAGAGAGAGTCTCCAGGTCTGCAGTCAAACTCTGAAATTCCAGAATGTGAATCGAGAATTCTAGTGATTCAGCCGTAACGTTAACTGAGTTTTATATTGGGAGTTCTCTCTAAGAATTGTCAGAGAAATGTAAGTTCGGTTTGTATAACTCTCTTTTTATAATGCCTCACATCAAACCTTATTCGTTGTCTTGTCCCTATCCGTAGGCTGTTAATTGGTTTGAAATCTTTGTGGCACAAAAGATGCCTCAAGGCTGAATACCTACATATCTCTTTAGGGAATAGAAATTTTCCTTGAAATTTTTTCCGTTGTGGAAAATATTTACCGAAGA
>NW_019762970.1:0-416 GCF_002891405.2 Cryptotermes secundus | reverse complement strand
GAGGGAGGTGACTCTATTGATGTGTATAGCGAAAATCTGCCATAAACGCTTTAATATCCTACACAAACTGCCCAGTCTCTAAGAGTACTGATATGCAAATGGGCACAAATTATACCGTAGGCCGGTATGGGTCCGCAGACTGTAGGTTGATAACACCACAACTCACCAACCATCCTGTAACAACATACGCCTTTTTCCTTCCGAACAAAGTTGCACCCTCCAAGAGATAACACTTTTGCTTAGTTTCTCCGTGGCGTTCCCCTTGGTCTTCATCCTGCATACAGTTCGATACGTGTAAACAGGGACATGGTATAAAGAGGTGGATCTCAAGGAACTAAGGTGTGAGGACGTGCTCTGGATTAATCTGGCTAAATATGGGTCCAGTGGCGGGCTCTTATGAAGATGGCAAAGAAATA
>NW_019762969.1:0-416 GCF_002891405.2 Cryptotermes secundus | reverse complement strand
TTTGTATTTTTTTTTTCAGAAACTATTGTTGTGTAGACTGCCTATTTTGTATTTTTTTTCTCAGAACTATTGTTGTGTAGACTGACCCATACATTTTGAGTACATTCCTATTACAAGTGTACTGCAGGTAATGTGTGGTGTCCAAAAACCCTTTGCAGTTTTGCCAAGCACCTCTTCACTGTGGAGATGTGTGGTTGGTATATTGTGTAACATGCTAAATATATCACATATCCAGGATTAAGAACATGCATGATGCCCACATATTTACTTCTCCTGCATTCCGCTTTGTGCAGTACACTTCGCAAGAACTCTGCCCAACACACAAAGTGAGCATGACATGACAGGAACCTTACATGTGTGTATGGTACACTGCTATGCACTTCCTGAAAAGTGCAACTGAAATTCCAGTAAAGCTG
>NW_019762968.1:0-416 GCF_002891405.2 Cryptotermes secundus | reverse complement strand
TCTTCATAAACTGGCAAGAAAGCGAAAACCAGAACATTGGTAAAATGTAGTAAGAAATTTTTAATATAACAACCAAGATTCGAATTAATTGTCTCTGTGATACAGTTATTTCTCGCATGCTGCTGGTAGCTCAACCGCTCAAGAGGATCCTTGATATTTCGCGTTATCAAGGGTTGAATAATAAGACTGTGATCTTACGGATTATGACGCAGTTCAGTCTGGTAGATTGTTATTAACGTTTCGAAGAAACACAATGTTATGATGGAAGCAAAAGATTGCTCCGAAACATTAGGAGCCACCTTTCACACTTCACAGTATAACATCGCATCCCGGAAACCCGCATTTCTTGAACCACTTAAGTTGTACTTTCCTGAGATTTCAGGTCTCAATGAAGAGCGTATTTTCTGCAATATTAT
>NW_019762967.1:0-416 GCF_002891405.2 Cryptotermes secundus | reverse complement strand
GCTCCATGAGTGAGTGAGTGAGAGAGTGAGCAGAAGTTATGCTTGCTGTGGTGACTGTGGTAGCAGTGATGGTCACGTGATTTTGAATGATTAGTAAGAAACTTCATTCCTTGGGCTAATGTGAATTACATTCTTAGAATTACTCTAAAAATGTTATTTCTTCAGTAAGTATTTGTAAATATAAGGACTAGGAAATGTACGTAGAGCTCTTACAAGAACAAAGCAGGCATTATGTTCTTTAATGAGAACTGTGTGGAAACTTGTTACGTACTCGTAAGTTCCATCGAAAATTTTGTTTCAATCTGATAATTTTTAAAAGGCAGTGTATAGGTGATATTAACTATACTTTCGTGTAGTGTAGGCAGAGTTCGAAGACTCAACTCTTTTATAAGTAATGGGATAAGTATGTTTTTTGT
>NW_019762966.1:0-416 GCF_002891405.2 Cryptotermes secundus | reverse complement strand
CAACCTTCCAGCTATTGATGAAAGAAGAAAGACTATGTGCTGATGAACTGTCTTTACTTGTGAAGTCATTTGCAACTCTCCCATCCAGCAGCCCACACAGGCCTGCAGTCCTGTTCCACAGATTCTCCATTATACCAACACCCACATAATCCTGCAACAAGTCAGAATGTAAGCATCTATAGCTTTATTTCATTTAAGTGTATTCCCAGTGTAGATCTTCATCTGAATAAACAACCTGTCACACTAATGAATAATAATATGACAAACACGTTCAAGAACTGGTGTGACTCATAAAAAGCAATTTTTCTAGGCTCTGACATAATATAGCAAAGATACTGTACCATTCCAGCGCTGGCATCAGTGCATAGCTTCCCAAGGGGAGTACTTTGAGGGTGACCACAGTGATATTAGCTTTA
>NW_019762965.1:0-416 GCF_002891405.2 Cryptotermes secundus | reverse complement strand
AGAAGAATACGAATTTTGCCAATGAATCAACATGGCTGAAGGCTGATAACGTTTAGAATGAAGGAGTAATTAGCTTGTGGCCCGCTTTACAGCATTATATTTCACGGAGAGTAGTGCGGTTCATGCGTGGGAGTTTATGATGTCTTCTGTGAAGAAGGTATTTGTTAAAGAACCATACAGAAAAGAAGTCTTTAGAGCAGGAGCACCGAAGCACCGAACGTTCCATTTCCGCCAGAACAAATTTTAACGCGCTGCGGCACGTGGCTGTGTGCACTGTGTCTTTATACGGAACATTTAGGAACATTTAGTAATGTCGGGAATACATTTGATCCCAAAAGTGCTGCATCAATTCAAATTGCCCAAGACGTACAAAAAACGCATAACTAGAAACTAATCTTTCCTATATATCTGCTCAC
>NW_019762964.1:0-416 GCF_002891405.2 Cryptotermes secundus | reverse complement strand
TATTGTAAAGTTTTTAAAAGTTTCTAGATGTTATTTAAAAAACCTGCATTGTCAATAATTAAAATTTATAAACCGTATAGGTTCGTGTCCGTCCTCCTATCGTCCTTCTTGTAGCAGGCAAATTTTTGCCGCCTGTCTATCTTGATGAGGAGATTCTTGATATGGTCCAGGGTTTGCTCGTGGCTTGCTGTGTTGTTTTCACTGTTTTCAACAGTTCAAAACTTTTCGCAAAAATTTGTTGATATTATGCAATTCCTGTTCAGAATAATTCTACTATAACACCCATTATAATTTGACACACCAAATTTTGACGAATTCAACACTATTCCGGAAAAATGCGTTGATTATATCAGTTCCTGTATAGAACACTTATACTATAATGAAATCTATCATTTGACATTATAAATTTTGCCGAA
>NW_019762963.1:0-416 GCF_002891405.2 Cryptotermes secundus | reverse complement strand
AAAGAGCAGGATCTTCCGAAACGTTTGTACCTATCTACCAAGCTACACGGAATCACCGCCGTGAGAACCTTTCATCGTCAAACAAATCAAGACTCGATATATATGGCATTTGCATGGTTCTCAGTAATTTGAAGACCAGTAACCCCTCGCCCAAGCACCGCAGAGCGCGCGTGCTTAGAATTCCACGAATTTCGTAATCCTTTGCTGAACCGAAAACTGCGAATCTGGTAGCCCTAGACCTGCATGTTTATGTGACGCGTGCGCCGAGAGCACAGTTCAGACACGATTTGTCATGTTTGTAGCACAGGAGATGTCAAGGGACGTTGTGTTCTCGTGGTTACAGGTCTTCGGGAGGACCCTGGGTGAGGTCTCTTAGCTGTTAGACCGGCTGTCTTGACCGTCTTGACTGAAGTGTT
>NW_019762962.1:0-416 GCF_002891405.2 Cryptotermes secundus | reverse complement strand
TGTATTAACTAATTAATACATTCTACATTTTAGTAAGCCTAAAAGAAATAAATATACAGTTTGCGATAAAATTCTTATGACATTAAACTTGTTCGGTAGATATGTAGAATATGACATAAGCCGGGCTGTAAGTATGAAACAGTTCGTAGTAACCACGTTTCAATTTCACGTAAATAGATTCTTCTTGTCTCTAAAGAAACGCACGATCAACATGAGTCACGCCAAATTATTAAGGGAATTGATAAGGTTACAGCTGTATCAGCACTGGGAAACGGATCCTGGGGTCGCTAAATTCCTAATTCTGTCAACTTGCTGCTAGTACTACATACAGGTAGTAGTACTCACTACTGCTGCTGCAACTACTGCGACTGCTACTGCTACTGCTACTGCTGCTACTACTACTGCTACTGCTACTG
>NW_019762961.1:0-415 GCF_002891405.2 Cryptotermes secundus | reverse complement strand
AGGTCGACTTAGTCTCTAACTCAAATGAACACCAGAAATCTTCCTGGGGGTAAAGGGTGGCCGGCACGTAAGGATGACCATCTCATCGCCATCTTTGTTTCGATCGTCTAGAAAATGTACGAGCCTCGATGTCTCACAGCCCCATGGGTCTCCACGGCCTGTCACAGGGATAGCTTTATTTACCTTGGATATAAGAATCATGTAAAGATTAACATGCAGTGCACGGTGGATGCAGGCCAAGCTCTCTACGTACGAGATGTACTCACATATCTGGATATGACGTCCACCCATGTGTTCAGATAATTTGGGCTCGAAGGTGGTAAACATTTGTCGGAACGTGACGGCCGCTTCCAAAAATCCGGGAAAAGAAGGTACTGTCACGTGATGAAGGTACGCGTGATGAAAATGGCTACTT
>NW_019762960.1:0-415 GCF_002891405.2 Cryptotermes secundus | reverse complement strand
CTTTCCGTTGCTGGCTTGCAAGGTTTGCGATGCTAGTTTGATTGCTTTGCGTTGCTAGCCTGCTAGCTTTCGGTCGCTTGCTTGCTAGCTTGCTAGCTTGCCAGATTTGCTTTGCCAGCATGCCATCGTTTCGTTGTTATCTTGCCAGGTTTGCGTTGCTAGCTTGCAAGATTGCGTTGCGAGCTTGACAGCTTTGCGTTTCTAGCTTGCTAGCTATGCGTTGCTTGCTTTTCGTTTCTTTCTTGCTACCTTTCGTTGTAACTTGCTAGTATTCCGTTGCTAGCTTTCAATCTTTGCGTTGCTAGTTTGTTAGTTTTGCTTTGCTAGCTTGGTAGCTTTGTGTTGCTATCTTGTTAGTTTTGCAAGACTAGTTTGCTATCTTTGCGTTTCTATCTTGCTAGCTTTGCGTTTCTAG
>NW_019762959.1:0-415 GCF_002891405.2 Cryptotermes secundus | reverse complement strand
ACAGGTGTTGGTGCAGTTTGATGATAGAATGGGTTGGCATAGTGGTAACCAGAGCTCTGATTATCATCACTGAGTTTTGTTCGGATTGCCTTCAATCCATCCAGGAAAGAATGCAGGGATAGTGTCCTTGATTTGGCCATGGCCACTTCCTTCCAGATCCTTTCAATTATCCATTCATGTATTATACTACCATGTGACACTGTATAGTCTAGTCATTGACAGCATTATAATATTGGGAACGAAATAGAAAGTATATTTGGAGTCCTTTCAGAAACATGTCTCACCATTTTGATTTTCAAGAAGATCAGCATTACAAACTTTCATGAGGGACAACAGCTGGGAGCATTCAGAATGCCCATGTGCAAAAAATCAGGTTGGGGCGCAGAAACTTCCTTTTTGTGAAGACGCATTGTGA
>NW_019762958.1:0-415 GCF_002891405.2 Cryptotermes secundus | reverse complement strand
AGGTAGCTTTGCGTTGCTAGCTTGGTAGCTTTGCTTTGCTAGCTTCGATGCTTTGCGTTTCTATCTTGCTAGCTTTGCTTTCAAGCTTGCATGCTTTGCGTTGCTAGCTCGATATCTTTGCGTTACTACCTTGTTAGCTTTGCGTTTCTAGCTTGGTAGTTTTCGTTGCTAGCTTCCTAGTTTTCCGTTACTAGCTTGATAAATATGCGTTGCTAGCTTGACAGCTATGGTTAGCTAGCTTGCCCCTTTTGCTTTGCTAGCTTGCCAACTTCTAGATG
Source organism: Cryptotermes secundus (assembly GCF_002891405.2). NCBI lineage: Eukaryota > Metazoa > Arthropoda > Insecta > Blattodea > Kalotermitidae > Cryptotermes > Cryptotermes secundus. The sequence continues at coordinate 137 of NW_019762958.1, read as the reverse complement.
CTAACTTGGCAGCTTTGAGTTGCTAGCTTGCCTCTATTGCATTGCTAGCTTGCAAATTTGCGTTGCTACATTGCCTGCTTTGCGATGCTCTCTTGCTAGATTTGCTTTGCTATCTTCCTAGCTTTGCGTTGCTTGCT
>NW_019762957.1:0-415 GCF_002891405.2 Cryptotermes secundus | reverse complement strand
TTGATACAAAATAGAACAGATAAACACAGAAAAACAGGATGAACTATTCTGATAGAAAAACTGGTGGAAAAATACCGAAATAGGTTCTACAGTAAAGAGCAAGAGGACGGTGAAGCCAAGGAAGACCTTGGAGAAGATGCAATTAATATCTGAAAACAGAACAGGCTTGGCTTCCTCTACCATAAGGCAAAGAAGAAGAAAGGGGCAGAGAAAGAAAGAAGAAAAGGAAGATAATACTGGTTGCAACAGCCCCGATCCTCAGATTCCTTCTTGCCATATAAACCTCTCGTAACCACTACACCCTTCGGCCCCTTTTTTACTCTGTCCCGTTGCTGTATCGTAAGCCATACATCCCCACCTTCACACATTTCTTTTTGTATGTCCCTACCATGGAATCATTTCATTATCTATCCGT
>NW_019762956.1:0-415 GCF_002891405.2 Cryptotermes secundus | reverse complement strand
GCTTTCTATATGGATCCACGCATTGTTTTTAGTAGTGTATTACTAATACAGTGATATTACAGCGTGCTTCTCTCACTTTTACTGTTCTCCATAACATTCACAGATTAAGTGGTTCAATACTGAACCTAAACTTGTTTAGAACGTATAGAACAAGCATTAAAACTTAATAAAATCTTAAAACATTATAAACATGTCAAAGGTCGACAATGTTGTGTATACGAAATAACTGTCTTCTTTTATGATGTCTATACTCGTATTGCTGATATTTCGTGTTGGGTCGTACTTGCGTATGTTGAGCTGTAGTAATTAATTATATGGGTTACTTCTTATTCTTCCACGATCTGATTTCCGACCTACATATATAATTAGTTTTCTTCTCTTTCATTATATGAAACCTATTTTCTGCTTACTGTGT
>NW_019762955.1:0-415 GCF_002891405.2 Cryptotermes secundus | reverse complement strand
TTGATAGTAAACATGAGAAATGCTTCATTTTTTAATGAATCTCAGATGAGGTTTATATCATAATCTAACCTTTTCTCACTATTAGTGTATCTGACAATTTATGACACTAATAATATTTGTAGTATCTTACAATTGAGTGCCCAGTTATACAGTTGTGTAATACTCATACATTTGGTGTCCATCGTATAGAAACATTTCATCTCATAAACTGCAAGTTGTGAGGAACATGTATGAGGTGGAAGCTGTTCTGAAAGCAATAAAGTAACTGTGTTATTATCATATTTCATTCTCAGTATCTCTAGATTATGTCATCCTTTGTCAACTCTTTCTGTCTAATTCACTGAAAAGCTATAAGTAAAATGTAATATGCTATCATGTGCCATTTCATAGGAAGAACACTGTAGTAGATACATTA
>NW_019762954.1:0-415 GCF_002891405.2 Cryptotermes secundus | reverse complement strand
AGTTTGGTTGCTTCTACTGTAACGAAACCACATTTCTAACGTAGGCCTGCTACACACGCACACCCGCACGCTGGGGCGAGAGCACGTAGCACGAAGCTTCTATCGCTAGCAGAGTTGAATCATTCGGCTCCAGCACGCAGTGATCACAGTCAGTGAATCATTTGGCAGTTTAAGGGGAGCCTGGATAGCTCAGTTAGTGTGGCGACGCGCTTTACGGCCGAGAGACTGGATTGCGATTCCCGGCGGGGTCAGGAAATGTTTCTTCACGGCGGTCACACCTGCTCTAGAAGCTCTCCTGCGGCAATGGGGTCTCTGTCCGTGGGAAGTCGAAGGAGTAGTCAGACCCCTTCTGTCGTCGAGGAGCCCCTGCTTCGAAACCGGTATGTTGTCTAGGAACAAACAAAAATTATGGGCC
>NW_019762953.1:0-415 GCF_002891405.2 Cryptotermes secundus | reverse complement strand
TCTGCTAGACTGCAGGGGCAGGGCAGCCTACTTTCACACAATCCCTGTCATCCAGAACAAACAGAAGTCATGGTTATGGAAAGTGCGTGTCGAGAGTCAGAATTGTGAAAAGAAAATCGTTAAGAAATCAAAACGACCTTGAACCGGGTAAGGATTGGCTCACGTGACCACACGGTTCATACCAGTTAAAAGAAGTTATCAGCGGGATAGAACAAGCGGAGTGACCTTCATTTCTCCATAAAGATGCATGGAAACTTTACAGAAACAGTGTATCTGTTTACGGCCTCCTGTTCAGGATGCGGGTGGCCCATCACGATGTTATGTATCCGCCTTTCTTACTTTAGCACTTATACAGCAGGTCTAATCAGGTAAAGGTGAAGCTATCCCTGTAACAGGCCGTGAAGGCCCATAGGGT
>NW_019762952.1:0-415 GCF_002891405.2 Cryptotermes secundus | reverse complement strand
TACGCCTTCATGGCGTAGTCCTTAATTAGTTAAGCACAGGGACAAATTCACATTACCTTTGATATGTAGAACTAAAGCTTTAGAAGCTTCCAAGCCAAGGGGAAATTTAATGCCATCCACCGAGAGTTTAATAATCTTCCAATTTTCAGTAGTCCTTGCTGTTCGTCGGTGATGTATGATCGATGACGCAGTCAGCCCATAAATATTCTGACCTGTCAAATCCTGATACAGATTTTGCATTATCGGCGACTGACAGCTCCAGCCTGTGACTGGCACAGTGCCAAAGGATAACAGCGACACTCCACTCTCATGTCCTAACATCACCACGACACCACCGCATGCCGCACTCAACAAGTATGAGCTTAAACAAGTTTCTGTTGTAGACAATGGAATAAGGCTTGAAAAATTCCATCTG
>NW_019762951.1:0-415 GCF_002891405.2 Cryptotermes secundus | reverse complement strand
CGAGGTCAAGGATGGTGGAGCTATACCTCCACTCCCCTCATACGAATGCAAGGCGTGGTACTTAATTAGTTAAGCACAGGGACAGTTTTCTCTTTTACCTCTTGCCAATATGCAGGGTGTAATAAATAGCAACGCTATGTGTAAGTCCTGCAGAAGAGATTCTGAAATGGATTCCCGTCCTTTTCTTTACTGCACGAGTAAACTTCATAGTTATCGACTATTTGGACGTCTCGGAGACTGGACTCTGCCCCCGTGTTCAGGTAAATGGCCTATTCAATACTGGGCCCAATAGGTACACCTGGTCCCTACCTCCGGTCCGGAGGAAGGGAGCAAGGTTCAATGTCCGAATGTTGTTTTAAATAAAACAAGAAGTTCTAGAAAGAACTAACGTCTACCTTCCTTTGATAAGACACGG
>NW_019762950.1:0-415 GCF_002891405.2 Cryptotermes secundus | reverse complement strand
AACACTGAACTGGTGTCTGGTTGCCCAGTTCACAGCATTTCCTTCTGTCTATGTTTCCCTCCTCTCTGGTTGGTTGCAACATTCACAAACATGGAACATCGTGCTGGCCTGTGTCTTCAGCTGAGTTTCACCATCTTCTGTAACCCAATTATCTCCACATGTACCAAGATAGTTGTATGTACTCACAAAGGTTTGTTTTCATTGGTAAATTATTGGGTAATTTATAATTATTAGTTTGGGCCTCCTCCAAGCGAATCACCAAGTATATGAGTAACATACTTTCATAGTGAAGATGCAAATTTTATCTCAAACTTCACATAACAATTTAGGATTTTTCTTTCAGAACTGTCAGCATTACATTTTTTTTTAGCTTAGTGGGGGGTGGAGTCCAACCGGGTCCACTCGGCACAGCGGC
>NW_019762949.1:0-415 GCF_002891405.2 Cryptotermes secundus | reverse complement strand
CGTGGGTGGCACTGACGGCATGCACAAGTGAACGTAACATGAGCGTGTACAACTGCACATCATACCATGTTACGAAAATAATGACACATTATTAAATAAATTCAATTACTAATCCAAACGTGTGTCTAGTCATTAGCACGTTACAGTTCACGGGTATGGACTAGAGTTAAGGAAATATTCAGTCGGGATAATCAGTATCTGGGCCGAGATACGAACTCTGGTTGTTCTAACTATGTAGCTGGTGTACGAAATACTCAACCGAAACGTCGGTACCTATTTCGATGATTTCGGAGCCGTGCTGGTCACTATCTTTGACTCGCCAGTGAATATCAACAGAGACTACATCAGCTCGCTGGACAAATAAATAAATACATTTACTTACTTACTTACTTACTCATGGAGCTGAGCCCTTCTT
>NW_019762948.1:0-415 GCF_002891405.2 Cryptotermes secundus | reverse complement strand
GGTTAAAATTTCAAATTATTTTTTCTTTTTTTTTTCTCGTTTTTAGGGCTATCTTGTTCTTCATTAATCCTCATTATTGGTAAATCCGGATGACCTGTTCCTCCCCAATTTATCCGGATTAGCGAGGTTTACTGTGTTCAGGCCATGGTAAAATTCAGGTTATTATGAATCTCGAAGTGTCAAAAGTTGTTTCCAGCATTCCTGTCGATGTCACAGCAAGCTGATATTGTCTGTATATAGGTTAGTGCTTTGCGTAGAGTATGTATACCAGCATTATACAGCTTATGCGTGGTCTGACAATAAAGTTCGCGAACTCATCGCAGTAGCGGTACCTTACTGCTGAATATCACTATGGTTGCCTTCAAAGTATTCTCCTTGGGAAGCTATGCACCGATGCCAGCGCCTAGTCCACCCT
>NW_019762947.1:0-415 GCF_002891405.2 Cryptotermes secundus | reverse complement strand
GTCTGTCATTCTGTCTATCACCCTTTAATTTTTGTTACGAGGCTTATGAGACCACTTTGCTGCTTTGTGCCTGTGGTTATCCCTCCTCCTAATTATTTCCTTTCCTATGCGTTACATATCGTATCCAAGGAATGTAGGCTATTATTTCTTCCCTTTACTTCTTATTTTATTATCGTACTTATGCTTGTTATTCCTAGTTTTTCTCTGAGAACTTCATTAGCCTTATATCTGTGATCCGCGACTTTTATCTTGCGAGAGCCCTCCAGTAACGCATTTCTGTCGCCACAATTCACCTCAGAATGCCTGATCGCATTACTTTGCGATGCTAGCGTCGCTATTGATAATGAGTTAGGAAGGCGCAAGGTCTATACAAATATAACACGATAGCACTTGCCTACAGTAAAATCACGCGAAA
>NW_019762946.1:0-415 GCF_002891405.2 Cryptotermes secundus | reverse complement strand
GACCTTCCAGCTTGTAGCATAGTACCTCAACCAACTACGCTACTGTGACCTGATAGAACAGTAGTTGCTGAAGATTTCTTCCTCAAACATTACACTGATGTAAGAAATTATGTGACACATAGAAAGTGACCCACCTTCTTTAATTTCTGGAACAACATTCTGAAATTTGAACCATAAAGTAAGAATTATTTTTGTAAACTTTCTGTTTGAAGCTTAACCCCATTGAAATCTTGGGAATGTGAAGGCCATAGTCCTCTGTTGATTATTTGTTCATCGAAAACAGTCCATAGAGTCAACATTGAATTTTCTGTGATTTATTCGAGTGCATTGCCTTGTGCAAAACAATCGTAACTAATTCTCAGTAATATTATATTTAAGCATCCTGTTACACTTTACACAATATATGACACAAACT
>NW_019762945.1:0-415 GCF_002891405.2 Cryptotermes secundus | reverse complement strand
AGTGGAAATATTCGACCCCGCCTCCACACGGGATTCTCACTCATAACTCGCAGATGACATCTTATGTAGCCTCGGCACAGACTGCGTAGAAAACATCGCTGCCAAGAGTTCCTCAATTTTTGCATGCTCACGTTGCTAACGATAGCTCTGGTGTTGGTGCTTGTTTAAGAAGTTGTTGTCTAGCAATGGATGTTTCTCTGATCCCTTATTCTAGTTTTCAGGCCTCATGTCGCATTTTTAAATATCTGTGTTTGACTTAATATTGCTTAAATATCGACTAAACTTCGTATAGCCTAATTATTTATTGTAAAATTTTATTACATTTCGCATACAGAAAGAAAGAATTTTATCTGTGGCATATTTTTTCATTAATTTATCCTTAGGATTTTTACAAACTTAATTTTACACAGTGTCT
>NW_019762944.1:0-415 GCF_002891405.2 Cryptotermes secundus | reverse complement strand
TCTTCTCGGTATCACACTGTGAAGAAATGGTAAAAATTATCGACTTTTCGGAGGAACTATCTGATTATTTTTTCAGAATTTGAAGCATAAATTACTTGTACTGTCAATATCAATAACAGTAGCAATTTACAGAATCACACAGAATTACTTGGTTTTTGGACTTTTCAATCGTCCGGAATTCTAGGTAACAGAAGACACGACGTTTCGGAGACAGGGTGTGTTTCCGTCTTCAGGTGAGGACCAGTGATTGAGATTAGCTCTGTCTAAGGGGCCAAACTGAGTAGGTATCTTCCTTCCTCACTTGAAGACGGAACCAGATCCAGTTTCCGAAACTTCGTGTTTCTGTTACCTAAAATTCCGGACGATGGATAAAGTCCAAAAATCCAGTAATTCTGTGTGTCATCCACCATCGTCA
>NW_019762943.1:0-414 GCF_002891405.2 Cryptotermes secundus | reverse complement strand
GGAAGTGTGTTTACCGACACGTTGCCTAGAAACGGATTGCATAAGGCCGATACGCCAAAGTATGATTAGTGACTAGTGGATTAGAAAGAATGTGGGGGAAGCAGTTGGGGTCTATTTCGATGTACTATCCCCGCGTTCACCTGGAGGGACTAAGTAATACCACGAAAAAAAAACTGAAATAGTCGATGTGACGGCCAAATTGCGAATCACGAACATCAAAAATTGCAAGTATTACCCTCTGATCCAATTTACTAGGTGCAGAAGTCATAAGTTACTGTTTAGAACTATTGTTGTATTGCCACTTATTAGGGGGTGTGAATGGGCACGCGGTAGCGTAGTTGGTTGAGGCACTATACTACTAGCAGGTAGGTCGCAGGTTTGATTCCCTATGAAGTCACTGAATTTTTCAATTAA
>NW_019762942.1:0-415 GCF_002891405.2 Cryptotermes secundus | reverse complement strand
TGTATACACTGTAAGACGGTCAGCATAAACCATGGACATAAGATACGTGTATTTATAATAATTTGCTGCTGTTTTCCTTTTGCATTCCCTTACACTGGACAACTGTGGTAGCGGAACTGGTAGTATATGACCCTGAAATAACATATTACTATTACTTTTAACATTCACACCCAACACCAGTCTCTTGAATAATACTGTAATAACAACTTATGTAAAGCATTTCCTTCTCAAAATATTGGTCATCCTGCTGAGGATGGCCATTAGTGGCCGAAACATGTAAGGTAGAAAAGATTTCATGTATAAAATAGTTTCACTTAATGGAGTCCAGCAAGAGACTCCAAAACCATGTCAACATTGAAGCGTCCAGACCTCTCAACGTGAACAATATCATTAGACGACTCAAACAGAAGAAACC
>NW_019762941.1:0-415 GCF_002891405.2 Cryptotermes secundus | reverse complement strand
CCCTTTCGTCGCCTTCTATGACCCCGCCACCACACTCCTTTATAATTTCAGGTCGAACTGAATATAAATCACCATGTCTTATGGTTCCTGTTATTGTTTTTCTGTGTTCATTCGTTGCTGCGGGAACCTGCTTGCCGAACCGTTGACCAGCAATGGATCACTCCGGGTTGTCAAGAAAATGTGTTAGCGAGCCATTGGCCAGCAATGGATTATTTCAGTTTTCAAGCGTCATGTCACAATATTCTGACCACACTTACAACATTAAATATCACAAAACACATCCAATTCAAACCATTTCAGAAATAATTGATTCTTCACTGAAATGTTTAAACCGAATACAAAGCAACATATGGACTTCTAACCGTTTAACTCATGTCCCCAAAAGGGACCCTCTTCGCGCAGTGGATGGGCAGGT
>NW_019762940.1:0-414 GCF_002891405.2 Cryptotermes secundus | reverse complement strand
AATTCCTTATTCCAAATAGAATTAATGAGTTTATGGATCTCAGACCGCAATGTTTCACCTCCTGCTTCAATCAGTTCTGCCGGAATTTGGTCACTACTTGGAGATTTATACTTTTTTAACTTTGCAATGGCAACTTCAACCTAAAAATGACTGGGATCAGGTACTAATGGCTCAGCTGTAAGTATTTTTATCTGCCTGTCATCACTGACCCCATGTATATTCAAACTGTTAGGGTCGGATTCTGTCCGCTAACAGTAAAACTGAAAACAAAAAATAAAATACCTGCCAGTTTAATGAGACAGCCTCTGTGGTCTAGTTGTCATCGTTCCTGGCTACAGATCCACAGGTCCCGGCTCGATTCCCGGTGCTTTTTATGAGAAGTACTGGGTCTGGAACGGGGTCCACTCAGCCTCG
>NW_019762939.1:0-415 GCF_002891405.2 Cryptotermes secundus | reverse complement strand
GCCTACATCTTGAGGGTTGAAGTGTGTATGGGGAGGAATTGGTTTGTTTATACAGACAGGTTGTAGGGATGGTGGTGATCACTCAGACCTGTGTCCTCCTACAAGACTGCCCACAATTTGCACATGTACACTGATTACACATTTAACTCTCATAGGATTTTGTGGTGAAATGGGAATGTCTTTTGTTATCAGGTGTGCAACAGAGTCAGGCGGATCAGTACTTGGAACTGGTGCGACGTGTGGGCATGGAACTGAGGGCACTGCTGTCTAGTGTTGATGCTCTTGTTCCTGTGTTTCCAGCCCTGGCCCATAGAGAGGTATGTACCTGTTTCAGACTCTTCTCTTGATATTGTCACATATAGTATGTGCAACTGTAGACAGGGTTTGGATTGGTGAATAGATTTATTGACAACTT
>NW_019762938.1:0-415 GCF_002891405.2 Cryptotermes secundus | reverse complement strand
AGTCCACTTGGTACGTCGGCCACTAACTGTCCTATTGTACCAGCCTCGGACGATAGATGTTGAATATGGAGCAGACGCTGGAATGAGAATTTGAAAGGGAAACCGAAGTACTCGAAGAAAACCTTCCCCAGTGCAACTTTGTCGATCACAAATCCCACATGACGTGACTGGGCTCGAACCCGGCGACTAACCGCCTGAGCTATGGCACGGCCCTTACCCAGACTCGTTAGTGGGCACAACATAGCGCGTGTGCCTTCTCGAAGCAAACTTTTACCGCCCGTGTGGCCGTCGCGTACAACATACTGACGACGAATTTCTGCACCTGATTTCTTGGGACGTGGTGTTTTTCGTAGCAACGTATTGCGAGGTATAAGAACTTGAATTTCTTACAACAAGAATTTCGTCGCAAGTAAAG
>NW_019762937.1:0-415 GCF_002891405.2 Cryptotermes secundus | reverse complement strand
GCCGCCCTTTACCCCAAATGGAAGATCCCTGGTATTTATTTCTGTTACAGGCTGAGTCGATCCCAGGGCCATAGTGCGGTTGGAAGATTAGGTAAATTGAAAGAGAAACAATACCCTCATCGAGAATGGAATCCGCGAACTTACGGCTTGTAGCCTATTGCCTCAAACAACTATGCTACCGCGTTAACCCAAGGTTTTACTGCATTCATAACATTAACTGAAGACAGATTAAATGGATTAGTACCTTAAATCAGGTCACGACCGCTTCGCTCCACATTTAATCCATATATCTCAGTCAGCTCTCATTCCAGCGTCGGACCTTACAGAGTGTTTCTACCGATAGCGCCGTAAATTAATCAGTAAAGAATAATCCTCCTGTAAATCAATCTTCTATAGTGTAGCACGTATACCCGTT
>NW_019762936.1:0-415 GCF_002891405.2 Cryptotermes secundus | reverse complement strand
TGGATCTATACATCCACTGCCCCATACGCCTTCATGGCTTAGTGCGTAATTAGTTAAGCATAAAGACAATTTTACCTTACCATTATCAGATTCGGCAAAGTGTAATTAACCAAACGTATCTATTCAAGAATTTTACGAACTGTAATCTAGGTTATAAAATTTAAAATTCGGTTTAAATAAAATAAGCAGTTACAGTGCAAGAATTATTGATATACTGAATTGCTGACGTGACTAAATAACTTCTGTCAAATGGGTATGCTTTATGTAGACACTATGTAGATGGCATGAGTTACACCTCTGTGAATTGTGAATTAATTCACTCTAACGAATCGATCGAACTGACTAAATATTTTATACGCCTTCATATCCTCCATAATATATGAGTTAACTGAAATATTACAAAAACTTTACTGTT
>NW_019762935.1:0-415 GCF_002891405.2 Cryptotermes secundus | reverse complement strand
TCATCTTGAGTTGTAACGCTGTGTAGTTCAGAGAAAGTACAGTGTTTCAGGGTAACACATGGCCTCTGTCTTCAAGGTCATAAAGCAAGCCAAGCGAGAAGGCAGCAGTCCTGCAAACTCCTGGTTTCTTGTTGGCATATTGTTCGATCCTGAAGATGGCAGCGATATGCTCCTCCAAAAGGTCGGAGCTTTCCAAAACTACATGAGGTTCCAACCCAGGAGACCATACTAATCAGGCTATTTTAATTTCCATTTTCCCATTAAGAAATGCGGGCAGATGCACTGAATTCTGCCTACCTTCCTGTCGCTTTCTTCATTGTAGCTCCATTACTTTTTCTCATTTTCATTCCTGCAGTATGTGGATGCACATGAACGAGGAAAACCTTGACTACTTTTCTTTACAAGGTACAACTAA
>NW_019762934.1:0-415 GCF_002891405.2 Cryptotermes secundus | reverse complement strand
CACACAGTTTATGAAATTAAGATTGTTTCTTTTAGTCAAGAGTACATGGTACTATACATCCAGACCTCCAAACACCTTCATGGCGTAATACTTAATATAAAGACAGGGCCAACTTTTTTTAAGAATGTTCTCTCTATTGTAAGTGTATTGATTAAAATAGTCGTGCTTATATCTCTAATAGAAATTTCTTTTCCATCTTTCCGTCTTCATCTCCGCGTTTTTTTTACGCAACTGGCATTGGACGGGGTTGGACATACAACAAGGGATGCTGATTTGATTTCATTTAATTTTAATTGTGTCAGTGAAATATGAACCTTACTGTACATGCAGACCAAATCGAACTTCACGATTTTCTCAGAAACTCTGGAACGTAACGAAATACTCTCTTGGCATATAATTTCCTCTCTTTGTTGTT
>NW_019762933.1:0-415 GCF_002891405.2 Cryptotermes secundus | reverse complement strand
TATTCTTTCAGAAAATTGCTAAAAGTATTTCAAGTACACACATTATAAAGAAACATAACATCCTCAAATTTAAACTATAAAATATCTAAAATTTTCATTAAATACAAAGCATAAAATTATTCATAAACATATAATTGTATTCTCATATATTTATATATATACATGTATATGCATGCACAATATACAATAAATAACGGCCTTAACAAAATAGTTTTTTTTGTGCGAAAGATTTTGACAAATCTAATAAGTTTTGAAGGCATGAATATATGCTTAATAGCAGCTAAAGCCAAAATAGAAGCATATAATTACATTCAATGCAGTACGGCAATTTTCTATAAAAGAACATTCCCTCTGCCTTCAAAAAATGCATTGAATTGTACATGTATATACATATTTTGAAATGGTATCTTCACAT
>NW_019762932.1:0-414 GCF_002891405.2 Cryptotermes secundus | reverse complement strand
TTAGCTTGCTATCATAACGTTGCTAGCTTGCCAGCTTTGCGTTGCTAGTTTGCTACCTTTGCCTTGCTAGCTTGCTACCTTTGCTTTTCTAGCTTGCTAGATTAGGTTGCTAGTTTGATAGCATTGATTTGCTATATTTGCGTTGCTAGCTTTTTGCGTTGTTAGCCTGCTTTGCTTTGCTAGACTTCTTTGCCTTGCCTGCCTACCTGCTTTGCCTGCTTGCCTCCTTTCATGCTCGCCTGCTTACCTGCGTGCTTGCTTTGCGTTCCTTTTATTTTGCTTGCTTTGCCTTGCTTGTTTGCTTGATTGCTTTGCGTTTCTTTCTTCCTTCATTGTTTGCGTTACTAGATAGGCTGTTTGCGTTACTAGATAGGCTAATTGCGTTGCTTGCTTGCTTGTTTCTTTGCGTTGCTT
>NW_019762931.1:0-415 GCF_002891405.2 Cryptotermes secundus | reverse complement strand
TAAAGCAAAGTTGTCTTGTGCTTAATTAATTAATTAATTAATTAAGCACAATATAATGAAGACGTTTGGCAGATGAGTAGTAAATTTCACGCCCCGGAAAATTAACCCCGGGGACATAGTCCCCAGTATTTTCTGGATAGGAGGCTGAGTGGGCCTCAGAAAGAACTACGCCCCGGCAGTGAATCGAACTATAACTCCTTGGTCGTGCAATTAGAATTCGAGACACTGTACAGACTGAGAAGTCACGGCCCCAATATGCTATGGCCTCACTGTACTTTCTGCATTAGAACATGGAGGGTGACCAAAGAACTCTGAGCTACCACTTTGCTGTCTGCATTTTTACAACACCCCAGAATTTAATCTCAGAATTTCTTTCCAACAAATCCAAAACCTTAGGCGTTTGGTCTTTTTTTTT
>NW_019762930.1:0-414 GCF_002891405.2 Cryptotermes secundus | reverse complement strand
CTAGCAAGCTAGCAACGCATATCTAGCAAGCTTGTAAGCTAGCTAAGTAAAGCTAGAAAGCTAGCAACGCAAAGATAGCTAGATAGCAACGAAAAGCTAGCAAGTTAGATAGCAAAACTAGATAGATAGCAAAGCAAAGCTATAAAGCTAACAACGCAAATCTAGCAAGCTAGCAAATAAAATCTAGCAAGTTAACAACGCAAACCTACCAAGCTAGAAACGCAAAGTTAGCATGCTAGCAACGCAAAACGAGCAAGCTATCAACGCAAAGTTAGCAACCTAGCAACGCCAAGGTAACAAGGTAGGAATGCAAAGATAGCAAGCTAGCAACGCAATGCCAGCAACCTAGTAACGCAAAGCTACCAAGTTAGCAACGCTAACTTAGCAATCTAGCAACACAAATCTAGGAAGCTA
>NW_019762929.1:0-412 GCF_002891405.2 Cryptotermes secundus | reverse complement strand
GCAAATCTAGCAAGCTAGCAACGCATAGCTAGGAAGATAGAAACGCAAAGCTATCAAGCTTTTAACGCAAAACAAGCAACATAACAACACAAAGCTAGTAAGATAGCAACGCAAAACTAGCAAGCTAGAAACGCAAATGTAGACATCTTGCAAGCTAGCAACGCAAAGCTAGCAAGAGCGCAACGCAAATCTATCAAACTAGCAACCTAAAGCTAGCAAGCTCACAAGGCCAAGCTAGCAAGTTAGCAAAGCGAAACAAGCAAGCTAGTAACGCAAAACTTTCAAGCTACCAATGCAAAGATAGCAAGTTTGCAAAGCAAATCTAGCAAGCAAGCATCCTAAAGCTAGCAAGCAAGAAAAGGAAATCAAGCAAGCAAACAAGCAACGCAAAGCTAGCAAGATAGCAACGCAA
>NW_019762928.1:0-414 GCF_002891405.2 Cryptotermes secundus | reverse complement strand
GCTGCAATATTTTCTTCCTTCTACGTCGCCCAGACCGGTTCACGGGCCCCACCCAGCCACCTGTCCGATAGGTATGGAGGGGCTGTTTCCCTGGGGGTAAAACGCCTAGGGTGTCAAGCTGGTCATTCACCACCAGCTAGTGCCGAGGTCAGTAATACATTCGCTCCCCCATTCATCTTCATGGTGTAGCCCTTAATTACATAGTTAAGCAAGGACTATTGTTGTTATTGTTTTTGTGAATATTGTTCATAATGGTACTTGTCGTTTAGCGTGGGTTGTAATATTGTTCGTTTGTTCATTCTTGTGCAGTTGCATATCGGTTTTGTTAACTTTAATTAAACATGGTGTTTGTTTGTCGGTTATAGGGATAATGGCTCAGCTGTAATAATTTTTAAAGGGTCGTACGAAACCTGC
>NW_019762927.1:0-414 GCF_002891405.2 Cryptotermes secundus | reverse complement strand
CATGGTAATGAACCCTCAGGATCCATAATACGTATGTTGGAAGTTTTTGAGAAGCTGCATGACTGGTGATTTCTCAAAAAGGGATCAACTCCATGAAGTTAGTTATAATAGTTAGCCTGTGATTCTGAGAATGCCATACTTGAAGAATGCATCATGGAGTTTCTGGTAATCGATGTCAATCTTCCCAAGCTTAGGCCTAGCCCGCTCCCTCATTTTTGCTTTCAGAGTCCGCTGATCCTCCTTTTCTTGCAACGCTGCTCTCATTTCCATAATTCCAGTTTTTTTTATAAACTCTGGCAAGTCAAAAGGAGGCTTCTCAATTCCACGTTTCCCTTGCAGGTACTGAAATGTACAAAAGAAATGCATTTGTTTAGTTTCACTATCCAAGTACTCTGGACAATGTTACTAAGACTC
>NW_019762926.1:0-414 GCF_002891405.2 Cryptotermes secundus | reverse complement strand
ATTGTTGGGCGTTGCTGCGGAAAAGTGTTTACAGCGCCGTTGCATCGCAACGGACGTCTCCTCTGGTTCCACTATTCCGACCTTCAGGAGTCATGCCACAACATCATGAAACTTATTCCGTAGCTCATAGTCTTTCCAATATGTACGGTAACCATGACTGTTAGGATGAGATGCAAGTATTACTTATTATTTTTAATGCGATTCGAATTCTCCGTCACAATCTTCTTTATTATATGTATAATCTTCATTTAAGGATATTATTTTAGGATACGTGACGTAATGTAATCTGGAATAAGTCCACCGACGTTACGGAGGACCATACTGCCTCCATCTTCAGGATCGAAGAATGATCGAAACAGGCAATAATATTTTCTGCGTCCTGTTTGCTTGCCCGACTTACTCTAAGCCACAAAA
>NW_019762925.1:0-414 GCF_002891405.2 Cryptotermes secundus | reverse complement strand
TGCATGCTAGGCGTGAACACGGAATGCGCAATTGCTGGCCACCAGCAAATGGCGGTCTTTATTCTTAGGGGTAGGTCTTGAAATAACAGTTCCTAAAAGGAACTTTCATATCTTCATAAAATACTTGCATGTTACGTCATACGAGCAGGGTCTGTGACACGGACAGTTTCTTTACCTCGACGTTAACAATCGGAAGAGAGTATGGAGGTCGGAATTCTGTATAGGGTACATTCACTGAAATCAGCAATAGGATAATTAGCAAGACAGCCTGTACTGTTTGTGTAGTGGAGTTACAGGATATCGGATTACACGAGAGAGGTATCGGATTAAACGGAGAAGGTTGCAGTAAGTGAGACATGTAGCAAGAATGTGTACAGTGAGGAATGTGTAGAAGGTTTCAGTCAGAAAACGTAA
>NW_019762924.1:0-414 GCF_002891405.2 Cryptotermes secundus | reverse complement strand
GAGCGATGGTCACCCAGGGCAAAAGTTTGATAAATATATTTCTTTATGATACTACATGATTATGATTATATTTTTAACCGTTTTTAGGCCTTATAAATGAAATATTTTTGTGGCTGTCTGGTCGCCATTTCTTCTTCACTTGGGATATTACAACGTTTCTACATGAGGTCGAATATCCTCGTAATGTCTTACATTATTTAATAGGAAAAAACATCTACACAATCTTGATTAGGGGATGTAGTAGTTAACAAATCTTTTCCTTTGTGATGTAGGAATTGTACCTCAACTTACAGATTGTTTACGCTCACTAGTGCATCATAGATTTCGTCTTGTCGGAAACTACACCAGTTCAATATATATGTATATTAGATTGTATATTAAAATCAACTTTTAATAGTATGCATGCTTAAGTTT
>NW_019762923.1:0-414 GCF_002891405.2 Cryptotermes secundus | reverse complement strand
GGGCCGCCGCGTTGGGAAACCAGCGACTAACTGCCAGAGCTATGGCGCGGCCTTCACCAAGGAGTCAGCAGTAAGTTAGTAAGCTACGTAGAAAGTCATTTACTTACTTGTTAAGGTTAGTGAACATTGCCCTGTAACATTTTGAAACTAGTATATTTACAATTCTATAATTAAAAATATTAATTGTGGAAGTTTTCTTTTAAATGCCAGTTTGAGTAGGCCGTATATGTAGGCACTGTATTAATATTTTATTCTATTTTCGAACAGGTGAGAGAGATATCCAAAATTCGTCCATAAAATCCCAAGAAAAGAGACGAATTGGGAGGTCTAACCATAGGCAGGAGAATAATATTAAAAAAATTTGACTTTTTTCATTCTGGTCCGTCACACTAACAATTACAAATATGAATCACT
>NW_019762922.1:0-414 GCF_002891405.2 Cryptotermes secundus | reverse complement strand
CCTGACAGAAAATGAAAAGTGAGATTTGTGGTTTTCCATGGTGAGGATGTGTGTCCTCAAGATGTAACATTGTGCAGTCTGACAGATGTGTACCAACACTTTGGAGGAACCTCAGCTTCCAAGTTCAAGCTAGAAGAGTAATCATCGGATTAAAAGAATAAACTACTGAGGATGGGGGAAGCTTATTGCAAAATGGTAAATATCCACAAGACTACAAAGTAACCTTGTACCCTGAAGATGGAGGCACCAGGTTTGTCTGAAATATTGGTAAATGTGTAGTAGACTGAATGGTGATGCATTCCAGAAGACTGTAGTCTTCAATGGAAAAGGGGATTTCAATTGACAGTATAAAATGTAAGATGTTTTAGATTTCTGCTCTCCAGTCCCATGGAAATACACTGACCACCAAGTTAA
>NW_019762921.1:0-414 GCF_002891405.2 Cryptotermes secundus | reverse complement strand
GTTTCTGTAGATCCTCTGTCTTCATTTGAGACGATTAAAGCAGCAGAGGTCTCCGAAACAGTTGGTACCGATCTACTAGACCACACAAGGTCACATCCGACATGACGCTAAACACCATGGCACCATTCGCCTCCAAGAAATGCAGAAAATCACTGGAACATGTTACTCTTCTGTCCTGAAGAGGGTGACAGCAATTTCCGCGGATATTTTTGTAGTAATTTAACAACGTAGACGGTGCCGCGTCTCATAAGGCAGAAATCTTCACGAAAATGTCAGTCATGGTTGGTGGTTGTGTTGCTGAGGGTCAGAAAACTCGGAGCAGTCTTGCCACCCGCTACATTACTAATTTCATTCAGAATCATAAGAGTTAGTTGCAATTTCGTATAAGGAAGGTGCAGAACATTTTATAGTGGG
>NW_019762920.1:0-414 GCF_002891405.2 Cryptotermes secundus | reverse complement strand
CTCGACGTCTCACAACCTACAGGGATAGCTTTACCTTTTGTTACCCCTAACATAGTCTGATTTAGCGGCATAATGAGAGGGAGCCTGGAGAAAGACAACGGTTAATTTTTATACAAAGGGAGAATATATAACGCCATACCAGTTACTTGATTCGAAATGAACCGATGTGTCAGACCAGTCTAACTTGAAACAGAAGTGGATAAATGAGGTGGTGGAAAATATTGAAAGAAATGAACCAGAGTAGGACCACGTATGAAGTACAATGAGAGAGGAAACGAAATGGGATGGAATGAAGTGGTGAAGGACTGAAATGGGCATATGAGAAAGAAGGAGAGATACAACAGAACGGGAACCTTTCATTTATCACGGAAACAGCCATGTCTAAAGTACAGGATGCTGCGAAAGCAGTAAGAC
>NW_019762919.1:0-414 GCF_002891405.2 Cryptotermes secundus | reverse complement strand
GGGGCGCAGAGAAATCACAGGAGATGCTGGTCGCCCACAGTGAGACGAAAACCCGTTGCCCACATTGTCGAACAAGTGAATCTCCAGTTTGGAAGTGACGTGTGCTGAGGAGTCCCCAACAAGGTAAGCAGACACATTAACTACACTCGCAAATTTAAACATTGTAGTATCACGGTTAATTTATTTAATAGCACAAGGCCCGAATAATCTTTTTTTACCCAGCTACAATTTCCACAAATAAGCTCTGCATTGACCACTCTTATTACTAACCTTTTAAGTACTGATCGGTCAATTAAGTTGCTGCTGGCCCTCACCAGCCCCGACATTCCTGCCTTCAAGTCTCCTCAAGATCCGTGACAAAGACATGCATGTGCTTAAAAATTGGGCCTGCTTTTCGATGATGGGAGGGGTCGG
>NW_019762918.1:0-414 GCF_002891405.2 Cryptotermes secundus | reverse complement strand
CTAATCTAATCTAATGTAATGTAATATTATGCAATCAAATTTAATCTAAGCTAACCAAACCTAACCTATATAAATAATTAATTTTTGCATTAGTATCACTGTGTTTGTTTTATTTTAAAATTATAAAGTAGCAAATGGCTGCTTTCATAACAATCTCCTTACTCTGCTTCTCTGCTTTGCAACTGTAACACCTCATTTATCTTTATCAATAATAATGGTATCTAGATCACATATCTGTTTCATTAAGGGAGCCAGGACAGTGCAGTCGGTACAGTGGCTGGCTACGGTCTGGATAACTGAATGATCAGACTTCAAGTCCCAATAGGGGTAAGAATTTTCCCTCCTCTATGTTGTCCAGATCGGCTCCAGGGCCCATCCAGCCTCCTATCCAATGTGAACCTGGGGTGCTTTCCC
>NW_019762917.1:0-414 GCF_002891405.2 Cryptotermes secundus | reverse complement strand
TCATTATAAGATAAGAAATGAATCATTATTTTTAAGGCAGTTTTATTGTGAGTTCTGACAAAGTAATCACCAATGTAGTTAGATGTACCTCACTTTCAGGTATTATAGTCTGACTCTCTTAAACATCCGGCCGAATTATCTACGAATATCTTCAATTAATTACAATATTTCTTACATCGTTTGGGTCTTAAGTCATTCTTGCACTGTTTACTTCCTCCGATGATGCCTGCTTCCGATATAGTTTTGTCAGCTCCGACTCTTCTGTTGTCCCTGGCACGCTGACGCAGCTGATCGTTAATTTGGACACATGTTTCATAGATGAGCCTCAGATGATCCAGCATCAAAGACACTACTCCCAGAAGCTTTCGCCAATTTGTAAGTCCTCCCGTGTGTCATACAATCACAGCCACACTG
>NW_019762916.1:0-414 GCF_002891405.2 Cryptotermes secundus | reverse complement strand
GTCGTCGTCGCATCATAGGTACCAACAATGTCACCTTAAATGATGATCTTGATGATTCAGCTGGTGATCCTCTGTCTCCAAAACCAACACATGGTATTCCTAAACCCATATGCCCCATTGCTGGAATCCAAAGGAATGGCCGGTTAGATAAGAGCAGTAAGAAACCCGGCAACGATACTGTTCGCATGTCAATGCTTAATGGTAGCACAACGTCCAATAGTTATGACAGGAGTCATATTACTGGTGCTTCAAGTTCAACCACTGAAGGAGGTGGACCAAATGGTGCTCCATTACTGGTATCATCATCTTCATTGTTGTGCTACCCTTGTGAGACACTGAATCCACCACCGAGCCCTGCGACCACTGCTGATTCAAACAGGAAACTACATCATAACTACAACGAAGACTACTGCT
>NW_019762915.1:0-414 GCF_002891405.2 Cryptotermes secundus | reverse complement strand
TTTCAGAGAACTGTAGAACCAAGAGTAAGTATATAAATGAAATTATAAATTCAAGTGAATGCGAGTCCAATTTTTATACATCATGTGTTCTTGTAGATGGACATCAAAGATTCAGAAAAACATGTTCCTTCCATCTTGAGGATGAAACTCTCTCTCTGTTGATAAGGACAGCATAGTCCCTTGAAATGTTCGTATCCACCTAGAAGACTAATGGTGTCATGACCCATAAGACCACAATCTGTATAATCACCACTATGAAAACAACAAAGAGTACTTAACAGATTTAAATCAAACTGAATATGAGTAATTTGAGTACAAACAGACACAATTTTAAACACTTCTGGGTTATCATATAAAAGTTAATTCTTTATCACTTTCTGAAACAAAATTTTGATATACAGATACCAAAAAATG
>NW_019762914.1:0-414 GCF_002891405.2 Cryptotermes secundus | reverse complement strand
TTGTCAGGATTTTTTTTTATTGTAGTTTATTAATAAAGACAGAAATTATATTCAGCAAGAAATTGTAATGAAGTCCGCGGGAACAAATTCAATTAAAATGCACAAACATAACGAACTGGCAGTCGCGGTTGTGACTTCCGCTCTATGACTGCAATTCGTGAACGCTGTTGGACGAGGGTTAGAGCGATGTTACATAAGTAACCTGTAATTCCGCATAACGTAAAAAAAATTTGAAATGAATATGCGAGGATATGTTGAATTTGAGATTTCGCAGTAGTGACAGTGAAAATTACTATCATACCGGTTTTGACTCTGTGTATTCCAGTAACTTAACTTGAAAATTGCTTTATTGTTCGTTGCTCACTTATCATATCTTGAATCATGAAGATCGATGCTCTACGTTTCTCCGAAACT
>NW_019762913.1:0-414 GCF_002891405.2 Cryptotermes secundus | reverse complement strand
AAGAAAAGATGACATGTCATCAAAATCCGGGCCCTGCTAATTAGTTACTGATTTTAAGCTTTCACGGGTTTTTACAGTTGATTTTAATTCATTTCTCAAGCGGTTACTCCGTTTGGATGTGGGTAAAGTTACCGATGTTGTGGAGCGTCATTCTGCCTCCATCTTCAGGGTCGATCGCTCAGTCAAGACATTCCTCGCTTACGGAACCCGAAGTTTCATTACCGTGTTCACAGGAGCACATCACTGGACACTGTCCTGATATTCTCTACTTTATTATCCTTCCGTCTACGCTTAGGTCTTCCAAATGATTCATTCCCTTTCAGATTATGAAAGTTCTTTAGTTCCTCCATGTGCTATATGATCTGTCAACCTCACACACCTTAATTTAGTCAACCTGATAATATGAGGGAAGAA
>NW_019762912.1:0-414 GCF_002891405.2 Cryptotermes secundus | reverse complement strand
CTTCATTACAGACCTCGGCAATACTGCAGATCCTTCATTACAGACTTCAGACCTCGGCAATATTAGATGTCCTTCATTACGCGCGGCTCTCCAGCTGTATCTAATTTTGCCAACAATGATATTCGCATTCATGCATCCGGAAGTTCTATTTTGCGAACATGCGGAGCCGATAGATCTCCAGCACAACGCTGGTTATCACCGTGGTGATCACTTCCATGGATTTCAGCACTCAGTCACCAAATATCTTACAGGTAAATAAGACAAAAAGTTCTAAGAATCTCATACTCGTCTTTGATACGACACGGACAGCACTGAAAAAGAAAACATTCAGAGGGTGACACTGCGAGGTGATCTCGTAAGTCCCCTAGAGCGCGTACACACTAGCGAGCTGTTGCATGTAACGTAACGGTTACT
>NW_019762911.1:0-414 GCF_002891405.2 Cryptotermes secundus | reverse complement strand
CTTTCAACTTTATTTTCGTCCATATCTGAAGTGAATACAAATGGATATGTCAACAAATAATAACGAATACATCACATGTCAAAGTCACATATAATTTACACACTGATCTATAATTATAATACAGCTACCCTTATAAGGAACATAACAATAAAAGAAAACAGAAGACCAAAAGAAGAATGTCAGTAATATAAAACATGTAAGGGCAATATTAAAAATTACAAACCAAAAGACAATCAACAAGCTAGTCATCAATCCTACAATAGTTGAAAAATTCTTGAAGAGAAAAGAAAGCGCTGCACAGCAAAATTTTATAGTTTCCACTTAAACCGTTAACATTTTTAGAGACAGGGCACAGTGTATGGACAAACATGCCTTTAACAATTCATTTCCAAATATAAATGTCAAATTCTCAAC
>NW_019762910.1:0-414 GCF_002891405.2 Cryptotermes secundus | reverse complement strand
AGCATAGCGAGTCACACGAGCACGAGTAATATGGACGCGCCTTTATATATCCGTTTTCATATCCTTTGTACACCAGGTGTCTATAGTTTTTCAAACTGACAATGTCAGCTAATCTAACATAAGAATTGATTCATTTTAAACTGAGCAGGTAACACTGTGACTTAATATAAAATGGAATATTTTTATTTTAAAGGAAAAATGCAATTGTTACTCTTTTCTTCTCGCCTGTTCATTCCTCTTATCACTTTATGTTACGTTGTCTGTTTCTTTATGTGGGTCTACCAGCGACACGCAGTAAGCTGGGATATCTTCCAAAGAAATGTGGGGTTTGACTTCTGTACCTTTGGGAACGTAACCCAGGACGGTCACTGGCTTGTTCCAGAACTTACCCGGATACGTATAAATATTAAATCT
>NW_019762909.1:0-414 GCF_002891405.2 Cryptotermes secundus | reverse complement strand
TATTGCTAGGCAGTGGCGTAGTAAACATGTCTTGTCGACAGTACAGGCTGTGTTTTCCATGGGGTCCATGCTGGGGCATTATAAAGGGACAAAGAAGGTCACTTGAGTAGTAGTAACAAAGGAATAGAAGCAAAGTGGTTGAGTTGGAAGTGAAGGGACGAGCTTCGAGACATCAGCCTGTTGGGATATGAGCTTGGAATTGAATGGAGTTGTGTCTTCAGAATTGGCAGTTGCAGAGTAATGGCAAGAGAGGAATTAGACTCTGACCAGAAGACTTCACGTGTGGTTTGAAGTTACAGTTAGACGGTGATAAATCCATTGCCAGGATATGGCTAGTGAAGGCTGAGAACCCTAGTACATGTGGAACACTGAACTGTGAAGTGTGTAGAATAGCAATAGTACTTTGTTGTCTGT
>NW_019762908.1:0-414 GCF_002891405.2 Cryptotermes secundus | reverse complement strand
TTTCCTTGAAACAGCTCCTCACTTTGGGCATAAGAGCAAAGAAATTACAGGAGGCTGCAAAAAGAATTAGATAATTGGTAGCTTAGTAAATGTTTAAGCTGCACCTCGTTTATTATAAAGATTTAGTTGCAAATGCATAACAAGATTTTTGTTAGAAAAACGTCTCGGAAAGAAACATAGGTGTAAATAAGATAATATTAAAGTGAACTCAGTAGGAAAGGTTGAGAATCTGGGTTGGATTGAACTGGTTCGAAGTGTGGTCCAGTTACGTGAACTAGAAAGAAACTGCAGGAAATTCTGTCAAGTCACCGGAACGCGACTTCCTGCTGGTCCAGCGCGCTCATGCGTGTTAGCCGCTGCTGATACGCATTGTAACAAGGGCTTTGGTGGAATGGTAACTGTTCCGACATTGCC
>NW_019762907.1:0-414 GCF_002891405.2 Cryptotermes secundus | reverse complement strand
TACTGATCTGATCAGTGCATTATAGAGGGTTAGATTAATGTTTAGACTTAAAAACTAATTTCCAATAGGGAGTACATTCTAGTAAATATTCTTAAGGCCATTCTTCAGTCATTTCTGTGTAACACTTTAACGTAATCATCGAATCGAAGGTTACATCCAAATATTTTACAAGATTGACAAAGGGGATATTCTGTTCATTCAATGTAAGTTGAGCATAAAGGAGCCTAAGTCTATAAGGAAAGTAGGTTGCCTGATATTTATCTTGTTTAAATTTTATTTTCCATCGCTTACAACACGTCTCAGTAGCACTGAGACCTCGCTGCATTTATCTGTCATTGTTCAAAGAACTGGAAGCCTGTACTAACAGATCTGTTTTGTGAAATTCCTGTTGTGGTAGATGTTGCTACACGGGGT
>NW_019762906.1:0-414 GCF_002891405.2 Cryptotermes secundus | reverse complement strand
TTTTTTTTCAGTTGAAATATGTATTACTTTTTAAATTATTTAATGCAGAAAAGGTACTGATTTTGAAATATGTTGGGGTGGGATAAGTTGACCTCATATGCCTAAACCCATATAAATGCTTCTTTGAATATTGTGTATGTGTGCGCCTGCATGCAATTTTTGTTTTCCACTCTTCTAATACCTAAATGTTGTGGCATATTTCTTTGTGCTTCATATGTGTTCATATTCTGTACTTGTGTCATGTGTATGCAAACCTACTAACATAAAAACTAAGAAAGTAGAAACACAAAATGGCTCTAAATGCCACTCATTTGTAACATACATTCAAAATGATACAACATAGATCACATATGGTAACTACTCATATATGTGCCAACAGCTTTAACATTAAGAAAACTTTGTATTTTGCCCACA
>NW_019762905.1:0-414 GCF_002891405.2 Cryptotermes secundus | reverse complement strand
GTAAGGCTTCTCACAATCTGGAGTTCACAGGTTCAATTCCTGTCCGGGGCAGTGGCTGTTCTTACTCATGTTATTTCATGATTTTCCTCAGTCTCCCTCAAGCAAATGTTACTTTCCGATTGAATACTCACCAATTAATCCTCGTACACGGTCTTGTTCGGTACACTGCACTCATCCGGAGGCAGCAGTCTCCTAGTTGTCAGTAGCAACGTGAATTTCCCTGTTGCAGTTGCGGCCGGCAGGGCGTCCGACCCGAGGATCGTGGGAGGCCATGACGTGTCCATAGAGGAGGTCCCCTACCAGGTGCGGCATCTCACAGCGCAGCAAATGGGCACTGGCTTCTAGTTTTAAGCGACCAGCACGCAATTGAGAGAACTTCATGGGCTCTCAGGTTTTTGTGGTGAAATGAACATT
>NW_019762904.1:0-413 GCF_002891405.2 Cryptotermes secundus | reverse complement strand
GAATTTTATGGAACCCGAAGGTTCATTACCGTGTTCACAAGATCCTCCACTGTTCCCCATCCAGAGCCAGATCAATCCAGTCCCCATCCTATTTCCCATAAATCCATTTTAATATTATCCACCCGCCTACGTCTTGGTTTTCCTAGTGGTCTCTTTCCTTTTCGCTTTCCCACCAAAATCCTGTATGCATTCCTCTTCTCTGCATGCCCTACACATCTCATCATCATCATCATCAGACAGTGACGTAGATTGTTAAGTTAAGCGCCACGCCTGGAAGACGTATGGAGGAAAGAAGGTAGAGCTCCAGTCATTCTTAAACTTAGCAACAGATGGAGGTGGATGGTCAGCGTCATGCACCGGCTGCTTTTCCCGCCCTGGGAAAGAGCCCCAGGTACCTACTGGGTATACACGGT
>NW_019762903.1:0-414 GCF_002891405.2 Cryptotermes secundus | reverse complement strand
TCACACCCATACACAACCACAGACAAAATTATGCTTTTGTTTATTCTAATTTATAAGTTTTTGGACAGCAGACAAGGCAAAAGGTTCTGCACTGAATGGTTGAAAGCATTAGCCAAATTCAGTCTCCTAATTCCCTCATGAATCAAACTGTGATTTGTTATCACTGTTCCCAAATGTCTGAACTCTGCCACATTTTCAAAACAACTGGTTCCTATCTTCATGTCATAATTCTGCCCGCATTCTGGTCATGAGACAGCAACATATATTTAGTTTTCTGTGTTTACTTCTAGAGCAACCTCCTTACTATTATCAATTAAAGTTTCTGTGTTGGAGTGGCAATAAAGCATCTCCTAGTTTTAGACCATGCTGGATAGGAAATTTATCAGACAAATGTTTACATATACAGACTTTACT
>NW_019762902.1:0-414 GCF_002891405.2 Cryptotermes secundus | reverse complement strand
AGGATAGCTTAATTGGTATAGTGATGGACTACAGTCTGGATAGCTGAGCAATGCGAGTTCGACTCCTGGAAGGGGCAAGAGATGTTTCTCTTCTCCACAAAGTGTGGAACAGTCCTGGGGCCCATCCAGCCTCCTATTCAATAGACAGCACAGGTTGTCATCCTAGGGCTAAAGTGGCCAGGTTGTGAAGCCTGCTAGTCAGCTCCATCTAGTGCTGAGGTTAAAACTACACTCTGCCCCCCCCCCATGTCTTCAAATTAAGTGCAGGGACAAATTTACATTAATACAGTTGAATTCTTATGCTGTATTATCCATATGTAAAAGTGAAAATTAAATCATAATGACTGAAGTAGTTTAGCTGCTAAGCAGATAATATTGCCCATTTCAGCCTTGTCTCATGTCCAGCAGACAACA
>NW_019762901.1:0-414 GCF_002891405.2 Cryptotermes secundus | reverse complement strand
CTTCCGGCTTGTAGCATAGCCCCTCGACCAACTACGCTACCGCGTACCCCGTTTGAGAACTGGGTGCTGAGAAATTCTCGGCCTAACTGGAGGAAGTGACAGGGGGCTAGAGAAAGTCTGCTTATGACATTACTAGTTCAAGGCGGCTTCCCCTGTTTTATAGCAAGGGGAGGACTCGGGACGAGGAGTTGAGTTGTAGGAACGTGGTTGATAATGTGTGGAGGTATCATCAGTAGGCATTTTGCCGGCATCAGAATAAGCTAAGCCACCACAATGGACACATTTCCACGTATTCTTCATTCGTAATAGATCTCTCATGACATGACTCAGCAAAGAGCGGCTGGACATACAAACAACTTCAATCGAGTAATTACGAAAATAATCATGGGTATTACCGTATTTACGCATGTATAG
>NW_019762900.1:0-413 GCF_002891405.2 Cryptotermes secundus | reverse complement strand
AGGAGTAGCATTCATAGACAATTTGTAGCATTTAATCAACAAAACCTGCGTTAATTAAAAGCATGAGGCAACTGAAAGAATGAAGATTAGTAATTAATTTGAATACTACCATACAGACTCATTTACCGATACGTCAGCAATGTTCACATCTATTCAGCGAATAGATTTGGATACTGGGATCAAAAATAAACGTTACAACATCTTCATTACCACCCTCACATAGTAATCGCGATAGCGTGTTTACGCAATACGGTATTATTTAACACGATACGTTAGTCTAAAACAATTAGCAGTTTGAGAGAAGGTAAAACTTTCAAATGAGAAGATTACTAGCTACAAATATGAAGGATTAAGGACAACGCGCACGTGCGCGCGCAAGAGCTCATACACACACACACACACACACACACACA
>NW_019762899.1:0-414 GCF_002891405.2 Cryptotermes secundus | reverse complement strand
TATGGGAGTTTCTAGCTGCAATATCTATCGAGATACAGAATACAACGTAAACTTCCATTGGAGCCGAAAAAGCGTAATTACGCAGAATAAAAAAAACTTCGCTATTGGTTGATTATAAAAGCTGTAATTTTAACTCCACGTTACACTTGAAGAGAATTACTTGCTGTGAGTTTCAAATTTTTCGGGGCTCTCCCACCGGAGATTTGAGACGTTAAATATGGCAGGGTTTGTGCCCAGAGCAAAGAGTGGAAGCTCCCCCAAAATTATGGAAAAAAAGGTACGGTGTTCAAAACAATGTGATTACATTCTTCATATAGGAGGAAACAAAGGGTTGGAACCACATATCTAATATTTTCCACCTCCCATTGTTTGTTGAAGGTGAAAAATAGCGTTTTTCCCAAAATCGATGGGTAA
>NW_019762898.1:0-414 GCF_002891405.2 Cryptotermes secundus | reverse complement strand
TCTCTCTCTCTCTCTGAAGTCAAAATACTCTCCTCGGTGTCCTGTTCTCAAGAACGTAAAATTGTCCCTGTGCTTAAATAATTAAGCACTACATCATGCAGACGAATGGAGGAGTGGATGTATAGATCCACGTATTTTTGACCTCGGCACTACTTGGAGGTCAATGGCCATCTTCACGCCCCTGCCACCGGTACCCATTGGATAGGAGGTTTAGTGGACCCCAAAGCCGGTCTAGACGATATTGAGAAGTGAAAATTCTTGACGCTGCCGTGACACGAACTCCGACCCCTCGGCTGTTCAGCCCGTAACCACTCGTTATATCGACTCCGAAAGCCAAGAGCACGAGATGACCGCAAGCGGTCACCAACCCAAGCGCTACCACTCCCAATGTTGCTTTACTTCAGTGACCGGACG
>NW_019762897.1:0-414 GCF_002891405.2 Cryptotermes secundus | reverse complement strand
CATGCTGTCCAGGAGATATGGAGTGTGATGCATGGACTTATATAACTCCTGTTTATTTAATATGCAGACTTAAATGTACATGTCATTTTGTATTTATACGAGTATTATAATCATCTGGCATACATTAGGCTTATAAGGTATTTCTTTATGGATTTTAACATAAATATATTTCAGCTGTTAATAATTTATGAGGATTTTGGTTCTGAAATGTTCCAAATTAGCAGTTGTAAAAGCTCAGTTTTTATAGCAGCTAGGCTATGGGCTGGATAGTGAATCAGGATTTAATTTCCAACAGTGTGAAGCAATTTTTCTCTTCTCCACAGTATCCAGAATGGTTCTGGGCCCATCCAGCCTCCTATCCAGTGCCTTTTCTCTGAAAGACATGTGTTTATATCTTGCGCATTGTTTTTTGCA
>NW_019762896.1:0-413 GCF_002891405.2 Cryptotermes secundus | reverse complement strand
TTGTCACGTGTTTTAGTGACTAATAACGCGGGTTCTGGATAGGATAAACGTGTTTATTTATTCCTTACACTCATCACCAGTAATTACACGTAATTAGAGCTCTGTCATTATTTATACACTTTATAATTCACTATTACACACATAATAGTCGTGTCCTGGTAACGGAATTAAAAAACAGTCTCACTGAATTACACACTCGAAGTATTACACATAACGTCTTCTCTTCACAGCCGCACCCTTGCAACTAACTCTTTTCTTCACAGCCTCCCGTACAGAGCTGAACTCTCAACTGAACTCCGATACAAGTCAAAGTCAAGTCAAAGTAACATTCCGACTGACGGTCATTCAGTCAGTAAGTCTTGGTGTCTAGCACCATCTGGGGCTCATGACCAAATATTTATTACTGTTTGACA
>NW_019762895.1:0-413 GCF_002891405.2 Cryptotermes secundus | reverse complement strand
AGGTTTATTACCGTGTCCACAAGAGCCCTCCACTGGTCCCTATCCCGTGTCAGATCAATCCAGTTCATAGCCCCTAAGTTCCATTTTAATATTATTCACACACCTATGTCATGGTCTTCCTGGTGTTCTCCTTCCTTCGGGCTTTCCCACCAATATTCTATATATAACCCTCTTCTATCCATTTGCGCTACATGCCCAGCAAAGCTGATCATCCTTGACTTTGTCATTCTAATTATACTTGGCGAAAAGTACAAATTATGAAACTCCTCTTGTCAAACAACCTCAGTCTACGTTTCTCCCTTAATGTCAGAGACCAACTTTCAGACCCACATATAACTACAGGCAAGATTATTTAAAGAGAAGGTTGTTATTCCTGTAACAGGCCGTGGAGGCTCCCACATCTTCTCTAGACA
>NW_019762894.1:0-413 GCF_002891405.2 Cryptotermes secundus | reverse complement strand
TTGAAATGAAAAAAAAATGTTTGCAAGTCAAATATAAAATAAAACCCTGATACGTTCATAATACCAGCGACTAATTATATACATTTGGTAGCGGAGCTCACAGCTGCAACGCCGCTAGTGCCACTGGACACGTGGAAACTTCCGGGCTCAATCAAGTGACGCGACCAAGTTTGAAGCCCCACCCAAGAAACGAAGCTGTGGCGAAGCCCCGACTGATTTGAACCGTCCCATGTGATAGTGGTGAATTTGGGAAAGGCAAAGGAATTCCCAAGTGCTCAGAATAAGACTTGCTTCAGTAATATTTCATTCACCGTAAAACCCGTTCCGACACGGCAGATCCTTATACCATGACTATATTTTATGTAGGCCGCGCCAGAGCTCAAGCCGTTAGTCGCTGGCTTCCCACCGCGGCG
>NW_019762893.1:0-413 GCF_002891405.2 Cryptotermes secundus | reverse complement strand
GCTGAGATGTTAAGCGAAAAACATACGAGATCTTACTCGAGTGAAAGTTTCCATAACGGGTGACTGTTGAGTGATATTTAATATCCTCTTGCATGACATGGCGTGCAGTACGAAATTCCGGCGAGTTTATACCGGACTACACGGCGTTAAGTCGCGGAAGATAGTACTCAATATATCCCGCAAGCTTATGATTTTTTATAATTTGAATCAGATCATATAAAATATGGGGGATTACTTAATTCTATATAATTAAGTTGTCCTATCTATCAAATTAATTTTTATTGGACAGCATTTGAATCAAATTATATGTTATGTTGTGGCACAAGAGAAGTCAATGATGAAAAGACATCACTAAATATAATTTTGCGCTTTTGTAGCTTATTTTAATAAGCAATTTTGCCTCAAGCTATACA
>NW_019762892.1:0-413 GCF_002891405.2 Cryptotermes secundus | reverse complement strand
GTTTTAGACCATTCTGGATAGGAAAATTATCAGACAAATATTTACGTATACAGACTTTGCCATACATTTTGTTTAAACACATTTTAATTAGCCTTCCTAGTTTCATGGGTATCCTAAACTCTGACAGAATATTCTACAATAATTCCATCCTAACTGAATCACGGGCTTTCTTGAAGTCTGTGTCATTGTACTCCTATATTTTCTCCAGTGACTTAAGAATACAAAAGATCTGATGAGTAGTTCATCTCTTACGTTGAAACTTACACTGTAATAGGGGTAACTGAAACTTTTAAAGACAGGTAAATAACTATGTGACATTATTCTTTGTTTTAGGTTATGATACCCAGTTCTGTGACTCACAGTATCAAGTTCTAATGTAGGTGCTCTCTAGCTCAACAGCAGTTGACAGCAGA
>NW_019762891.1:0-413 GCF_002891405.2 Cryptotermes secundus | reverse complement strand
TTCAATGTGAGAAAAGAAGTTCACTGTAATGGTGAGTAATTAACTGTTGCCATCTGAAATTTTAGATTTGTGTAATTAAAAGCATTTCACAAATTAACAAATCGATAAAAGCCAGTGATTGCCTAGCCATTAGAGCTAATGGGCACAATTTGATAGTATAAGGTGTTAATAAATCTATTCACAGATCCAAACCCCGTTTGTAGTCACTAAAACACGTGACGATATTTTGAGATCTTTTGGTGTTGGAGTTCCTCCAGTGTTCCTACGAGTGTTCCTACGAGTGTTCCTATAGAGACTTATGAATTTAGTATCTGTGATTTTGGAAACGGTTGGCTTAAAATGCATAAACATTGGAAGGATTGTTTTATTGATGTAGCATATAAAAGGACGGACGTACTGATGGCTGTGGTGAA
>NW_019762890.1:0-413 GCF_002891405.2 Cryptotermes secundus | reverse complement strand
GGAACCCCGACAATTATTAAGAATCGTCCTGTATATCGCCGAATGAAAATGTGACAATGGATAATGGATTGGAAAAACTATGTAAGGAAGCAATCTTGTTCCGCGTCATCATTATTCTACATGGCCAGAGCAGTTCCACTAACTGTCTCAGTATGACCGATTTCCGGGCCGAGGCATGAACCCGTGCTATAGACACCAAGCAGGAGAAGAAGCCTTTGAACCGAGACACTCGCTGAAGAGGATTCATAAAGTCTGCAGTTGACGTAACGGAACTAGCGAGAGTTTGATTCTTGCTAGATGAATCAGCAACTTTTCTCCTCGCCGCTGCGTCTGTGAAGCCTCTGAGACCGCTGCGGGGTGCTGCTCAGTAGACAGCGAAATCAGGGACTCTGTCCCTCAGGGAGTGAAACTCG
>NW_019762889.1:0-413 GCF_002891405.2 Cryptotermes secundus | reverse complement strand
GTTACAACATGCTTATGTTAGCCTACATACAGAGGCCAACAAATGCTGGCTCAGTTCACCAATCCGAATTGGGCATATCCGAACTGCTGAAATGGCTAGGCAACGGCCTGCTTACGTCACATAACGCATAAGACTTTATTCACTTATTTATCTGACTATTTATTTACGATTTATTTAACGGCGTTATCAGAGACTGCGAATGTAATACTGTACGTGAACAACAAATTATAAAGTGTATGGAAGCGGGAACACAAACCAATCGACGGCATGGCCGCCCAGCGCAATGCTGAATGCATAGTCGCACTGTAATTAAACATCTCTCGATCAAGGCGCGGAAGGATACAGAACAATCATTCCCTTACCTATATAATTCCCATTTTGGATAGCACATCTATGGCATCTTACCTGAAAAG
>NW_019762888.1:0-413 GCF_002891405.2 Cryptotermes secundus | reverse complement strand
AAACAACATTTTCAGTGTCAAATGGTGCTGCAATGTGACGTAAATAAAATGCAGCAATTTAAATGTTATTACCTGCCTTTCACAATTACAACTTAGTTTTGTTTTAACAGGGGACGAATCTCCTACGGATGGACAATGAATTCAGTACAGAACTGAATGAATTATATAGTGTGTTGGAATTTCTTTGTTAAGATATCTCCTTAAATGCATTCTTATTATCTGAAATGCGCTGAGTTCCTAAATGTATTCTATAATAGAAACACTCAGTTCTAAAGAGTTACAATTCTTAATTTGCTTTGTGGATTGATTTCTTCATTATATGCTACACATGTCACTCTGTTTAAGATTGTGTTCAGTCGGTCACGGCAACCGAGCGGTCTCACACACGGCATACTTGGATGTTTGGTATGTGT
>NW_019762887.1:0-413 GCF_002891405.2 Cryptotermes secundus | reverse complement strand
TGATGATCACTGAATACTGAATTAGAAAGGATGTGGAAGAAAGAGGTCTTTGCCTATTCTGAGGTACTATCCCAGCCTTTGCCAGGAGGGAATGAAGAATACCATGAAAAATCTGTCAGGATAGTCAGTTTTCCAGCTGAGACTGAAACCAAGCTAGTCAAGAATACAAGTCAGAAGCACTACCTCTTGAATCAAGTTGCTCAGATGGAATCGACCTTCCGAAAACATGAATATTTAGACAAGTGGTAGGACTCCTCACACGGGGGATCAGCCCATCACAAGGCCTCTGCTTACACAGACAAAAAATAGAAAAGAAAATGTGGACATCTGTGCCTCCAGCGAGATCTGAACCCTATCCCATTTTACATACAGTGTGGTTGCAAGTTTTGAAACTCATACGTGATTTTTGCCAA
>NW_019762886.1:0-413 GCF_002891405.2 Cryptotermes secundus | reverse complement strand
CACCCCTGAGGCATCTTTACTTGTAACAGCTTCCCTCACAAACAAATAAACTCCGTCGCTTTAGTGCGCAAGCGAACTATACCGACCGAGCACCCGCTGCTTGTCGGTGAGGTTAGTGCGAATTTTGCGGGTAGATGGTGTCGCGAGGTCAACACAATGAATCCCCACGGCCGTTAACTTCGATTTTCTAGACCGGACTTCTTCCTATACTCTCTCTCTAGAAATGTTTCATTTATAGTGGAATGACTCTGGTATTCCCGCAGAAAAACTGTTCCAATCTTTTATTGTCATACTTATAAAGGAAAAATTGCCAATATCTATTCTTTGTTTCCTACTCCTAATTTCCCAACAATGATCGTCTTTTCTCAGGTAGCATTGTTTTAGCAGACTATCCCCTATCGCTTTCCAAGCCG
>NW_019762885.1:0-413 GCF_002891405.2 Cryptotermes secundus | reverse complement strand
TAAAGCAGCCGGGGCATGAAGCTGACCACTCACCTCCAACTTCTGCCTAAGGTGAAGGAAAAATGGATCTATATATCCACTCCCCCATATGTCTTATGGCGTAGTGCTTAATTAGTTAAGCACAGGGACAAGTTTATGTTTTATATTAGTACCATACACTCTACAGAAAGTGATATAATTTTTGCTTAAAAATTAAGTACGTTTATGTTTAAATACTGTAAGCATACATCAAGCAAAATATGAAGTTGTATTAATGCAGTTATTACCCAATTGGTCAGTAGGTCAGTTTAATGAGCTTTTGATAAGGTTCTGTGTTTTGTCATCTGGAACTTTTTAAGACAAAATTTGAAGTAATGCATGATGAAAGTGGAAGATATTAAATCCATATTTAAGAAGATAATATTCATGATATA
>NW_019762884.1:0-413 GCF_002891405.2 Cryptotermes secundus | reverse complement strand
TACTCTGTACATATTGATATAAAATGTTTCATTCAGTTTTCATGAGTTGACATTCTGCGCAATCCATTCTTTCCATAGTATTTTATATTTTGCCATATTGATGAATATGGTTTGAGATGTGTGTTGCATACCCGGAATCATCTTCATGGTATTTCATGTTTTGAAAATGTTCTTTGTGCCCACGTAAATTTTACACTCTATTTGCCCTCTGTAGACGTTTCTGCAATCTTATTTGTATAGAGGTTTATAGAACTCTGTAGTTGCGTCGACACTAACGTCTGTAGTAGATCTTTTACAGTAATATTTGTTTCAAATACTATCTTAATTTTGGTATTTTGAATAGTATCGTAATAGAACGCATTTAGTCACCTGAGTTAGTTAGTTAGTTATTGGAGAGGGTGGGTTTCCCCATG
>NW_019762883.1:0-411 GCF_002891405.2 Cryptotermes secundus | reverse complement strand
CCCACTAGGGCTGTGGTGCCAAGGGAAAAAATTAGAAACAATATGTACGTAATATGTCTTTTTTATCAACAAATTTTGAGCTGTACAGTGAAATAGCTGTATCTCTTAAACGGTTCGGAATAGGACATATGTGAATATACAATTTTTTACTTATAATGACCGATACTATGACCTCTCAGAATATTGACCTTTCCTCCTAGGACACCCTACATATCTTATTTGTTTCGACTAATAATCTGGGAATTTTCTTTCGAATACTGTACTGCACATATATCAACTGATCAACTACTTCAAAAGGGCCGAGCCATAGCTCAAGCGGTTAGTCGCTGGCTACCCCCCACGGTGGCCAGGATTCGATCTCGGGTTGTCAAGTGGGATTTGTGGTGGACAAAGTGGCGCTAGGGCAGATTT
>NW_019762882.1:0-413 GCF_002891405.2 Cryptotermes secundus | reverse complement strand
ATTTTTTTTACTTCTCAGTATGACAGATGTAAAGCAGTGTCCAAAATATCCCTGTACATTTGTTTTGTGATCTAGACGTGATCTTCAACGTTGCTCCAACAGAAGCCGGAGCATTATCACTTCTGCATGTCTTACATGCACACATTGTACTGCTGTATACTTGTACTGGTCTCTGTAAGTGATCTGCAGTGTTATACTGATATACATCTGTGAATTAGCACTCCTCTGTAACTTATGTGCAGGAGATTATATTACCATATAAATGTACACACTTGTATTTTGTTTTGTAAGTGATGTCTAATGTTACGTTAATATAAATTTGCGAATATTCACTTCTCAGCACTAATGACATTTACTAGCATACACCCGTATATGTGCCTATTTGATTGTGTTCTAGAAGTGATCTCTACTGT
>NW_019762881.1:0-413 GCF_002891405.2 Cryptotermes secundus | reverse complement strand
GAAATTTGATTCGATTTTCTGCCTGAGAATGAAGTTTAGACTCCTGTCATTTCAGGGCTAGAAAGCATATGGAACAGGAAATTTTGGGCTTATTCTTAGGCTACAGTCCTTACTTTGAATAAAAATAAGAGGCTTATGAAATCACCTATCAGTCTGTGTATCTTTCCTTATTTTTAAGGATTATGGGATCACTTCGCTGCCTGTCTGACCGTGTGCATCCCTTATTTTTTTGTTTTGTACGCTGGTCTGGTCTCATCAAAGAAAATTATGTGATTACTTTTTCTCAAAGCTTATTGCTAAACGAACATCCGACTAGAATGTTCAAAGTTAAGAGCGACGAATATCACACTAGACATTTCATGATTTATATTACTCATTTAGAAGATAAAGATGGACAGTTCTAATCCGGAATA
>NW_019762880.1:0-413 GCF_002891405.2 Cryptotermes secundus | reverse complement strand
TGATGCAATCAACCAACCACCGTCCAAAGCTTTAGATCAGATCACCACTAGATTGCATCCTGAGGTAAATCATGGGCACTACGAATGACTATGATGGCCGACTAACACACAACAAAACTCCCGACCCGCAGCCACAACCAGCAAAAGAAACAAAACCGAAAGCAACCACGTACAATCCACATAACCGAAATAACCAGAAGAAACTACAATAAGGAGTAAAACCGCTTTACAGTGAGCAGCAGAATCCTTAACAATGACAACCTGTACACCTGAAGGTGGCAAGTGACGACGAAACATGCACTGTCAAATAAACGAAAATGAAGAAAGATTAATGAATGACGTTGCAGTTAGACGGCATAAAACCTCCTAAGTCAGATCTATACACTACTACTTACTTATGGAGCTGAGCCCTT
>NW_019762879.1:0-413 GCF_002891405.2 Cryptotermes secundus | reverse complement strand
CTATGGCGCGGCCCTGGTAGTGATATTACTCCAGTCTTTGCGTGGACGGACCGAGGAGAAGCAGGAAAATCTTTACGGCCCTGCCAACCTGTCTTAATCTTTACGTTATTGGATAGACCGGGATTACAAAGTATTCTGAACAAAATGATTACAGACATTTCCAAATAAATCTGTTCGCAATTTCTTGCGGCATAAAACGACGTGTTAGGTTCTACCGAGGCCAAGCGCTTGGCCTAGTCGACCTCGACTTTGACACTTGTTTCTACGTCTGTCTAATTGATTGTGGATTATCGGGTTATCGTATAGTTAGAAATGTCGTCATAGTTGTGAAAAGGAAACAGATAGCTTGTGCTGATACGCCTTGAGAATGCCTTTGTACCAAGTTCTGTGGTCACAAAGAGATGATCCTTCTT
>NW_019762878.1:0-413 GCF_002891405.2 Cryptotermes secundus | reverse complement strand
TTTTTTTGACATTTCTATAGTAGTTTGCATATGGGAATAACAAATGGTAGAAGTTTTATATCTTTGTTTTCTTAAGTTTTGGCACAAATTAATTTATGACTGGTAGGAGTGAGGTTGGAAATAGAAATGATTAGAAATGGTTGACCCTTTCTTTATGTTTTGTGTGAATTTCAGAATGTTGCCCAACTACTGCAGTGGTGTGTGTATGAAGACATGATTTCATTCTTATCAAGTTTACTTCTCATGCAAGAACCCCCTCAGGAGGGGACTACAAATGGAGTTGAGAGAGGAAAGGAAAAAGTAAAAGAAGAGATTTGCAAAAAGATGAAGGAGGAAGACAAGATTTGTGAGGAGGCTGAAGAAGTTGATGAGGAAGAGGAGGAGGAGGAACTTGAAGATGATGATGATGATGA
>NW_019762877.1:0-413 GCF_002891405.2 Cryptotermes secundus | reverse complement strand
GACTGCTCCACACCCATCACCCCCTATCATCCGGGTCTGGTAAAATAGTCCAAAATAATGGCCGACGTACCAAGTGAACGCAGTAGAACGATGTAGACGTCCGACAGTGGCGATGTGTTACGTTGCGAGAACAGTTGTGACAGTACACTAACGGAAGGGTATGAGTCTACAGCACGCCAACAGCAGGAAACTGACGTAGCTCAACCACAGAGAAACCTAAACTAATCTCGAACATGGCTGTTCCCTGGGCTGTGACCTGTAGCTTGGTAGAAAGTTGGCAACGTTTCGGAATAAAATCCTACCTCCATCCTCAGGGTAGAAAAGAGATGCGACAACATATCTCTCCTCGGTACACACCTACGAAACACAACCCGGAGAAATATAACGGTAACAGACAAGTGAGGATGTCAATT
>NW_019762876.1:0-412 GCF_002891405.2 Cryptotermes secundus | reverse complement strand
TCTTCACCAAATGTTAATAGGGAATGTAATTAGAGGGCTATGAGTTGGAAGACCAAGACCGAGAATGGAGGATAATATTAAAACGGATCTTAGGGAAATAATATATGATGATCAGGAACTGATTCAGTCTGTTCTTGGCCAGGCTCATATGCCAATATCGGTATGATTATATCAAGGAAACTGAGAACATTAGAAGGGACAATCTGCTCAGTGGATACTACTGTTATTTTTTTGGCTCGGTTACGAAGAAACTCGTGTGACGTGACCGAACTTCTGCAGGTAGGACATTTCTTGGTACGGTTATTGTCCCTGATATCGGGGTCATGGTCAACAGAACCCAACGTACTGAGAACCGTTTTCAAAACTGAAACTAGGTCTATCCTTGAAGAAAGCAGTCTTCTGGGATTTGGCA
>NW_019762875.1:0-413 GCF_002891405.2 Cryptotermes secundus | reverse complement strand
GTGTATGACACAACACGCGTTTTAGCAATATTAAGTCTCGTGGAGTTAGCAATGCACCAGTCACTCAAGGAATTGATGTCAGATTGAAGTAAGAGGCAAGCATGTGATGAGTAAATGACGCGGAAAATTTTGAGATAATCGGCAGAAATTAAAAGTTTACAGTAGTAAACAGGGTTGCATAGATCATTTATGAATACGTTGAAAAGAAAAGGTCCCAGAGCAGAGCCTTGCGGCACACCGGACGGTACTTGAAAAGGCAGGGAGAGAGTGCCAGAAACGCGAACCCGAGGTTGTCTGTTGGTTAAGTAACTGCGAAACCAGCTAATATAAGAATCAGAGAAGCCAAAAGAGCTTAATTTATGAAGACAATATTATGAGGGACGAGGTCAAAAGCATTTGAAAGATCAAAATAG
>NW_019762874.1:0-412 GCF_002891405.2 Cryptotermes secundus | reverse complement strand
GAAGAAGAAGAAGAAGAAGAAGAAGAAGAAGAAGAAGAAGAAACTGTTGAAGATAACGCACAGTTTGAATTATTGATCATCAGCAACCAGTACTTGAACCATATCTGCTCCACTTTCTTCCTCCACCTACATTGCTTAATTCATTTTGTTGATGTTTGCACTATATTGATGACGCGGACAAGATAAACGCGCCACAGTATTACCATTATTTACAGGATAATGCAAAGGAAGTAGGCGAAGGTTAGAGAAGATTCATGTTATTTATATCGCCACTTTCCTCAATGTTTTTCTTTTTTATATCTGAACATTATTAGATAAATAATTTATGCAACCGATATAAGAATGGTGCATGGAATTTGATCAAGAGCTATTGTTTTATATTTATCTGATTATAAAGCTATTTCGTAACTTC
>NW_019762873.1:0-413 GCF_002891405.2 Cryptotermes secundus | reverse complement strand
GGCTTCCGAGCAAGCGAAGACAGTGCATGCCTCAGACCGCTCGGCCACTTTGACCGGCATGGATCACTTACTTATGCATATTACTATTTACTAAAGAGAGCCAGGATAGCACATTCGGTGTAGCAACTGGCTACGGACAGGACGACCGAGGGTTGGGAGCTCGAGTCCCGGTAAAGGCAAGAATTTTCACTTTTACTTTGTCGTCCAGACCGGCTCTGGGGCCGAACCAGCCTCCTATTCAATGGGTGTCGGGGGCCCTTTCCTCGTGGCTAAAGCGGCAGGGCGTAAAGCTGACTCGCATGCAACTAGTGTCGAGATCAAAGAGAACGTGGGTCTACACATCCACTTCCCCATACGTCTTCACGGTGTAGTGCTTAATTAGTTGGATACAGGGGCAATTTTACCTTTTTTTT
>NW_019762872.1:0-412 GCF_002891405.2 Cryptotermes secundus | reverse complement strand
AATAGTTCTGTGAGATCTTTTGAGGATATTGCGATTTCTTTGGGTTTTGAAAGGCAGCAACGCTACGTAGCTACTATTTTCTGTTTACGTATGGCATTATGAGAGTCGGGTTGAGATGTAATGTTTTGGTTCTTTATTGGTCGCTATCGCCCAATACTGTGTTGCCGAAGGGCGAGTCAATGAGGTTACGCATTTGTAGAGAGGAGAGGCTGCCTAAAGCTCCGAGTTCCTATTATTTGTGTGCCCTTCTTGTTATTTTCAGTCTGTGATTATTTCCTGCGCTGTACAAATGGTCGAGGGGAAGGCGGGAAAGAATATTGGATTTATTAATGCAAGTCTTTATTTTTAATTAATATTTTTGTGTGATCGCCTCTGTGGTCTAGTGGTCAGCGTTCCTGGCTAGAGATCCAGA
>NW_019762871.1:0-413 GCF_002891405.2 Cryptotermes secundus | reverse complement strand
AAGCCACGAAGTTTAGTCTCGTTTAGGATTTCCTATAATGACAGGCGTAGTTACATAGAGTTATATTTTCTGGGAGCTAACATGGCATAGTCCGTTTGAAATCGGAGGAACATATTGCCTGCATCTGCAGGCAGTCAGGCTCTGTTTGCTCTTTGCTTCATTCTGGCTTCATTATTAGTTTGCTCTCCAACACTGAAGATATTATTAATTACAAGGCATTACAGATTTAATACAAAAATATTGGCATATTACTGAATTTGTAAAGAATTAATGTCATAAGAAAGCATATTAAATAATTTATTGCCAGAATGACTATTATGAAACAAAATAATATTCAAGCTACGTCACATTTTGTCGATATAAAATGAACAAAAATTGAATTTCAATTCAGACATGTGTAAATATTTTTTTTT
>NW_019762870.1:0-412 GCF_002891405.2 Cryptotermes secundus | reverse complement strand
GTCGTGCAGAATAACTTGCAATCTGTGCCCCTTCTTCGTATCCAGCAAACATTTTCTAGCCTACGGTTTCCTATCAGATTCACATTAAATTACTTCGAAAATAAGCTATATTTAAACGGAGTAAAAATTCAGAAACATCAAACAATGAAAACATAAGACTTTTTAACTTCCTGTCGGCGATTGTGGATGACATTCATCTGGCTCAGTATAACGATCAAGAATGGGTTGTTATGGAGGCGGTTATTGGTCTTCCATAGAAAGGGAATTTCCCGAGTAGTTGAGTGGTTATTAGATATTCAATGAGTATTTGCGCCATGGAATTAGAGTATTGAGACCTGTAAAGAAAAATGAGTTTCGCCTAAGCAGCCCTGCATATTGACCTGTACAATATTATTGCTTCTTATTCAGTTTA
>NW_019762869.1:0-412 GCF_002891405.2 Cryptotermes secundus | reverse complement strand
GAGGTGAAACCTGCGCTCAAAGAAAGAAGGTTTAAGGATGTTGAAGACATTAAGGAGAACATAACAGCTGAATTGAACGCTGTTTTCCTTGGAGGCCTTTGTCGACTGTTTTAAAAAACTTCTTGAACTATTCAATACATGTATTGAAGCAAACGGAGATCACATTGAATAGAAATAAAACCATTTTTGATTTCCTTGTATTTTTTTTCACATCAGTCCAGGAACTTTATTGCCAGACCACGTGTTACTAGTTTACTAATACACATTTCAAAACATTCGTCATTCGAGAACACCAGAAGTAATTGAAAGTACATTTCAAATACAAGAATGAACTCCTTCTGCTTTCACGGCAGAAAAGTTTAAAACTGACTGCCAATCCTCCTCTACATTATTTCACACAATGGAAGTTTTT
>NW_019762868.1:0-412 GCF_002891405.2 Cryptotermes secundus | reverse complement strand
TTATTATTGGATTCTCTTAATTGGTCTTCTAGGAATTTGATCGTTGCTTCGGATTGTTGCCATACAGTTGCGTCACACTCAAGTTCCTCTTTCAGGGTCTCAATCTGACAAAAGATTATAACACAATATGCATTAGATACATATGAAAATACCAATAAGACTTACATACATACAAGATACCGACAGCTGACGCGGTCTACTGTTCCCTGAACAAATGAGGGAAGGAATGTTTTGCTTTCAGCAAATGATGCTCAAACTAGCATGAATTACACAGGTGCAGTCAGTGTCAGCAATATATTGTAACGTGTGGAGTGATAGGCATGACTAAAATAACAGGATCTAGTTCAAACGTTTAGATTTATTAGCACTTGGTTACAAGTTCTCTTAATCACACTTAAATACAGCACCATCG
>NW_019762867.1:0-412 GCF_002891405.2 Cryptotermes secundus | reverse complement strand
TTGAATCTCTTGATAAAATTTATTATTTTCTCTCCACTCAGAAAATTATATAAATACAACACGTCTTATAAATACATTCAGTTAAGACATGTTGCTGAATTTTTAGTAAGTTTGCCGATTTTTATGAACTATGACTTGAATATGACAAAATTTACACATAATTAATTTTAACTTGGGTTTTTCACTTCCTCGGACCACCTCTTTCCTTTGTAAGTGGGCGTTAGTAATGTTTCAGTGCACATCTTGCAGTTATGCAGATATCTGTGGCAGCCGTCGGCAGTTCCGTTTGACATTGAGCCACATTGACAGGTAGCAACAAGCCTGCACTAATCATCACGCAAATTAATTCTCCATGCCAGTAAATTCCTTTGTTACTATAGGAGTGCAGCAAGATGCTACAATATAATATTAT
>NW_019762866.1:0-412 GCF_002891405.2 Cryptotermes secundus | reverse complement strand
TGAATCCTAATGAGTGTTCAATGGTGAACTGGAAAGTGTGAAAATTAGCAACAGCATTGTATATAAGTATGATTAAGAGCGCTTGTAACCAGAGTGCTAATAAATCCAATCATCCGAACTACAACCTGCTATTTATGTCACGTGTACCACACTACACGTGACATTATGTGAAAGACTGACAGAGTAACAGCAACATAATATTTAAATGGTGGATTAGGAATCAAATCTCAATTATCATAATCGTGAATCGTTCCATGTAATATTCAAATTAAACTGTATCAGACTTGTCATGAAGACAAATATAAATTATATATGAAAATTTTCTGTTTGGCTATACCAGGTAATTGATACAGTGAAAGGTTTACAGTTTCAGTTACAGTTAATTTTAAACTTTTGTGTTCAGCCTATAATA
>NW_019762865.1:0-412 GCF_002891405.2 Cryptotermes secundus | reverse complement strand
GGTGAAGAGAGAGTGAGAGGGGGGGGGGCTGACCGGTATGCAGGAATTTTGATCTCCGATGCGACATTCCGTTGCGCCAGAGAGCAGTGTATTCCCTCGACATGGCGCGGTGCTGTGTCGGGTTGCACGTCCACTTTGTGGCAAATACTCCACATTCCCTGACTGTCTCCATAGTTCCCACAAAACATGTAGTGCCAGACTCACGCTACAAGAAATGCGAACTGAACAACCAGACCTTAATATTTACTCTCAAGTTCGGTGTATCTTGCTTTGAATCTCGACCTGGAAATAGCCTAGCTTGAGTGCTAATTTCCGTTGCTTTTTTTCAGTCTATTTTTATTGGCTCTACAGCCGCCTTGGGCTCTGCCCTCTGATTTTTCAGTTTCATAATCATTTTTACACACGGCAGAAC
>NW_019762864.1:0-412 GCF_002891405.2 Cryptotermes secundus | reverse complement strand
CAGCCTGCTACAAGGATAGCATTTTTTTTCCCCTTGGCACTACAGCCCCGGTGGGCCGAGGCCTACCTCAATGAACTTCTCCGTTCACACAAGGATAGCTTTACCTTACCATATTATATAATAGGCTTTAATTACTTTTCGATTTTAGACAACTCTGTATCACTAGCATTTTGCGTGTATTATGGGTTTACATTCTCCATAAGATGCATTAATTATAATAGCAGTGACACCAGACTGTAAAATAAGGATTCATATCAATACAAATAAATTCAAGAACTTAATTTGTTTTTCTTTTAACTCCAGTTGATTACTAAGAAAAGGTCGAAACACATAACGTACACCTTCGCATAAAAAATAAACATTAGCGATACAGTAGTATCTCTTTGATCTTCATCTTGAAGATACTTTTATA
>NW_019762863.1:0-412 GCF_002891405.2 Cryptotermes secundus | reverse complement strand
TGCCTACTCAGTTGGGCCCAATCAATAGGGCTAGTGCCTGTCTCCAGAAACAGAGTACTGCTTGAATGTTGGTAGAGTTACAAATTGCGCTCATCTCAAGACCTATTAAGGTATGACATAAAATTTTAAGATTTCCTAAAAAGGATACACCTTTAGTTGTGTCTTGTGTTTTGAAGGATGTGAAATTTTTGAAACCAGTACAACACTTTTGAAAACCCTGTATTATGAAACCAAAAGAGGCATTTGGAAGATGCATGTTTTAAGCCTGGAGTCAGGCTGTTGCCCTCCTTTGTTATCCAAAGTGCAGTGACTTCTGTGGTATGAAGTGAGAACTTATCTTGCCTGCTGTACATGGTATGTATACTTGTTCTGTGCAGGTCATACAGGAAAGGTCTGCTGGAAAGACAACTGG
>NW_019762862.1:0-412 GCF_002891405.2 Cryptotermes secundus | reverse complement strand
TAAACTGAACTGTATTTGAGAGAAATTCTATAGGATCAAAAATCCATAGGGAGTCACGGAACTGTTTGCAATTAGTTAACACATGTTAGAACCAAGAATTCAGATTACTAGGACTCTTGTGAGCTAATTCCAATGAACCCCTCAAGATATTTATCATGTGAAGAACAGGTTTCAAGGTTACAAAAGATTCTGCATTCTCTTGAAACACGAGTAGCAAAAATTGTACTGCAGAGAGCTGAAGAAACATTTCTTGCTGTGAGACAAAGGATTGTGTTTCATGCTTGTGTCGACAGACAAGAGTTTTATTTTCATATGTCAGTTCTCTTGGCCAAAGAAAGTAAATATTTTGTGACATGCTTCTGTTTGTTTGCATAATCCATGTGGTGAGTTCCTTACACTAGGGTGATAACGG
>NW_019762861.1:0-412 GCF_002891405.2 Cryptotermes secundus | reverse complement strand
TTATGTTTACAATTGCAATTACAATCACTCAGAAATCACATCCTCCTGGTTAGTCCAACGTCTTCTGCTTCTAAGCTGAACTGGTTTCTTCTGCCCTGTTCTGTTTGGTCCCTTATATTCTACAGTCGGACGGCCTAGGAGACGCCTTGTTCAAGGGATCCGTTTCGTATGTTCGATACACCAGAATGGATAATCCGTTATTTGGCTCAACTATTCCGGTTTTTATGTAGTGTTTGTCGAGCGTTGCTCAGCAATTATCTGTTCCAGCTTATTGTCCGGGCCATTCGTTTTAACAGGTCGTTGTCTAGCAATGGATGCCCGTTCTGTCTCAGATATTCCGGCTTTTAGGTGGCACACCACAATATTTTTACGTGTCTGTTAGGACGCGTTATGAAGTAAAGAAAGTAAAATG
>NW_019762860.1:0-412 GCF_002891405.2 Cryptotermes secundus | reverse complement strand
AAAATTGCACAAATTATGAATTGTGCTGAAACGTTAATCCACCATTTGGAGCCAGAACAAAATGACAATATATGGAGTAGCAGGACACAGACTCCACATGCAAGAAGTTCAGAACTGGTTACTCTGTAGGGTAACTGTACCCAGGCAGGCGCAGTTCAGCTTGACATGGGGGAGAGAACAGCAGCCATCAGTTCTAAGGCATATGTCATCTTACAGAGACTTGAGGCAAATGCTGCAAGTTCGACCAGAAAACAGACGATGTCTATTTCCTGTGTGACAGCCCAAGACTACATACCACTTTGCAATCGGCAGAAGCCATTATAAAACTGTTTTGCTGTGGCTCCAGCAGACTCTAGGGACAACTTCTGCCTACAAGCTGTACAGAGCTTTTGTTTTTGTGACATAATGTAAG
>NW_019762859.1:0-412 GCF_002891405.2 Cryptotermes secundus | reverse complement strand
GAAACAATAGTTCAACTTAAAGAAAATATAGAGGTGAACATCTATTAGATCTCTTTAGTGGCTTTATTTCTGCATTTGTAATGACGTTTCGCATCTACCTTTATTTTAAAACCTTCAGCTGGACTTGATTTTGGTGGAATAGATTGATATTGTTAACATGCATAGCTAGGAAAAGGAGCAATAAACACCTTCTCGTTTAAGGTCACACAATAATGTTAAGAATTCTTACACAGTTCCGTCAACAATGCAACTACTTTTATTCTTTCCCTTTCACTTCCTTCTTCACAACATTTTTCGGACCCAGCCGGCCATCATCAGGTGTCTTAATTTGCCAAAACTCTTATGCTGTATTGAATGTCAATCAATCACTTCACATATAACTGCAAAATGTAACGATTTTAAAAATTATAAT
>NW_019762858.1:0-412 GCF_002891405.2 Cryptotermes secundus | reverse complement strand
CCGAGAACTCATGCCATAGCGCATCTCTTACACACGAATTGGGCCAACATGTGGCTCGCGAGCCGCTTACGAATATTTTGAATCATTAGTGAGGTTCGAGGAAAAAATTCAGTAATTATTTTATTATTATTATTACATATGGATCAACCAGTAGGAAGCAAACAGAAGACGGAGCATGTTCTCTGCTTCCTGGTTCCTTGCTTGGCTCACTCTTCAAGCACGATATTCATCCGAAACGTCGGCGAACCCCCCGACTATATGACGTTACAGCCCAGTAATTTGCATAGACATTGACGTGAGTACCTCACATCCAGCAAGTCAGGTTCTGTTGTCAGGACATATTTCCCATTTGTATGGCTTTGTTAAGGTCAGTTGAGGCGCCTCCAGCAAGTTCCAGAAATTTAAATATAGG
>NW_019762857.1:0-412 GCF_002891405.2 Cryptotermes secundus | reverse complement strand
TTCATGGCGTTATTCCCTAGAAGATAGTACTCTTCACAGCTGTGCTTTCGATTTATGTACTTGGTGTATATAACATAAAAAACATATTATCTCTATATTTCTTATTTATTCTTGATAATGAGGAGGATGATATAAAAATAAATGAGGATGGGACGTGGGAACGCCAGAATCCCGACAAACTCTCTCTCTCCATCTAACCATACAACCGCTTCAAGACACATGAATATTTTCACCAATAGTTCGGACATGACACTGTGGCTGCCCACGTGAGTTTTAGAGAACTGATCGCTTTATACAATTGCGACTAGACTTTTTATATTACAGTTAAGCCAACGCTTTCCTTTAAAGACCGTCCGATAGAAATTGTATGCCCTTAAAAATTGAGAGTCCTTTCCCTCATCTTCTGCTCCTG
>NW_019762856.1:0-412 GCF_002891405.2 Cryptotermes secundus | reverse complement strand
TAATCAATTGTAGTTACGACTTATAGGTTGTTAAATAAACCAATTCACAATCTGAACAGCGTCTTCAGTAACGAAACACGTTACCAATATCTTTATTGATATTTTCCAGAGAGAAATTTCACATAGATATAAATCTTGGGAATTTGACATCACTAATTTCTGATTATTCCTCCAGCAAATACAGGTCATAGACCTTGAGTTACATCTGCTATCATGTGTGCTAGTGCTTGTTCTGCTGAAATAAATGAAACTTTTGTGCAGAATAGGACTGTTCAAACACTGCACTGAATTAAATGTGTCATAAAAGAATATGTGGCCTCTTACTGTTCTCTAACTTGTTGCACACCCACACAAATTTGACATGTGTTTAATATGATCTGATGAATAAAATTGTCCATGACCTTCTTTAAGT
>NW_019762855.1:0-412 GCF_002891405.2 Cryptotermes secundus | reverse complement strand
TTGTTTTAAAAATGTTCTCCCTTTCTAACATAATTGTTCTTATGGTATTTAGGTAGTTCATTAATTCCTCATAGAAGCTATCCTCCACATCATCACTTTTTTATCTTCTGTTAGGGCATGAACATTGAGAATGATATCAAACCAGTGACCTCTTAGTATTATGCATGAGATCCTATCACTAGTAAACTTTACCCTTTTAACTGCTGATATGATTCTCTTATGTATGGAGAAACCTGTACCTAATTCATAATTCTCATTCCCCTGTCTTTAGAAAAATGTACTTTTGCCTGCAGGTTTGGTGTGCCCCCTGTCCCATCTGACCTCCTGTACTCCCACTGAGTAACTTACACCACTGTCTTCAGGGAACCTGCCATATACATACTTTTAACATTCCAAGTACCAAATCTCATAT
>NW_019762854.1:0-412 GCF_002891405.2 Cryptotermes secundus | reverse complement strand
GTTGTCCTTAGTCCCAGACTCTTTGACCGGCCAGAGAAAACTAGATAATTTCTTTGGAGGCAGGCCTCCTGATTTGATGTTGTGCCGGGACACCACTTTGCTGATATGGTTGAATATAGTTCCAACATAGGGCAGGAAGGCGACTGAGTCTGGTTTATCTTCGGGCTGACTGATGTTCGGCCAATGGTTGAGAACTCTGTGGACCTGCCGGTTGTTGTATCTGTTCTGCCTGAAAACGTCCCCCAGGGGCAACAACTCCGTATGTAGGCTCTCTTGATCACATAGAGCTCTAGCTCCACAACAACTCGCTCACAGATTGCTTCTTGTAATCTACCCTGAAGATGGAGGCGTTATGTTCCTCCGAAACGTCAGTTAACACAACTTCTACATGGTGCCACATCCCAGAAGACTG
>NW_019762853.1:0-412 GCF_002891405.2 Cryptotermes secundus | reverse complement strand
TGTATTTAGGGGAAATGCTATATTTTACACATATCTTTATAAAATTAAGACTAATCGTACATTATTTCATAATATTTTATCTTAATATTATACGTGTTCACCTTTTACCTATAGCCCACGTGGGGTAAACTTGTCTAACTTGTATTCATCATTTTATTGCGACAATTTACGTTCGAAACATAAAACTAATAATTAAAAATAAAAACAGGAATTTCTGTTGTATGTTTGTGTGATATTTTATATTATACCTATACGAAAACACAAACAGAATACAAATTTAAAAAGTTTAATAATTACTTTGTGAAATATTGAAGGTTATGTTGCTATCTCGTCACCAAAATGCAGGCCAAATTCATGACCTAAAGAAAGATAACAGATGTTTTGAAAATGTGGCACAGTTCAGATATTTGGG
>NW_019762852.1:0-412 GCF_002891405.2 Cryptotermes secundus | reverse complement strand
GTTGCCAGTTTCCTTGGTGTAAACCCGGCTTTATAACCTCGGCTGCTGCTACCTAATTAACCATCTGTTGTGATTTAACACTATGAACAGTTCTTTTCCTTTCATCTCTGAGGAAACGCGATTGTTTTCCCAGGCATCCCCGGGCAGCGTCCCACTGTTATTGCGTTTGTCGCTGTGGGAACTTTCCATATATTTGTTGTAACTGATGCTCTTTGTAAACTTTCCACGTTTTCTTTGTCACCGTGGAATCTCACTGCCGTTTCCATCATGTCGTAAACGTTGCTGGTTCTTGCGCGGGTTTGGTTGTTGGACGTTATGTTCGATCATGTTGAAGTATGTTTGCTCGCAGAGTAGGGCAAATATTCGCAGCTAGATGCGGGTGCTCTTGTTAGAAATATGATGTTATGTCACT
>NW_019762851.1:0-412 GCF_002891405.2 Cryptotermes secundus | reverse complement strand
CTAACCTCAATTACTGAGGACAGAAATGATCCAGTTTCCAAAACGTTATGTTTTGTAGTTTTCAGAATACCAGATGATGGACAAAGTCTGAAAACCCTGTAATTCCAAGTGTTATACACCATCGTCAGAATCCTTTAGAGTATTATATCAAATTATCCAATCTGATATTAGAATTCAAGTATCACAGTATTTCTCTTTACATTTAGTGATAACAATATTCTTTCTTTTTGATCATGTATTATATGACAGTAAATATTAATGATTTTTGTATTCTGTCTCATAGATCATACTCTTGATGTAGTGTTCTACTCTTTTGAATTCTGATATTTCATACACCCTAGTCATAATGCTGCTGTTTTTGTGACATGCTGTATGTCAATTGCATGTTGGACTGTATGATGAATAAGCAACA
>NW_019762850.1:0-412 GCF_002891405.2 Cryptotermes secundus | reverse complement strand
CTTTTGTACGTAGGACTCCGATCCTCG
Source organism: Cryptotermes secundus (assembly GCF_002891405.2). Taxonomy (NCBI): domain Eukaryota; kingdom Metazoa; phylum Arthropoda; class Insecta; order Blattodea; family Kalotermitidae; genus Cryptotermes; species Cryptotermes secundus. The sequence continues at coordinate 385 of NW_019762850.1, read as the reverse complement.
ATATCTTTCCACTCAGGTCGTTGTCCGGTTTCCACTTCCTGTAGTATAGGCCCTGTATCTGGATCGTTTAACTGTTCCTCTCTTAGGGCAATCGGGTCCCAGCCGGCCGCGGGTACTTGCACTGCTCTTGGCGGGGTCGCCTTGAAAGAGTATCGGCGTTGTTGTATTTCCGGCCTTGGCGGTGCCCTGAGGTAAAGTTGTAATCTTGTAGGCGTTGTATCCATCGTGCGGTTTGCCTTTCTAGATTCTTAAAGCTCATTAGCCAGGTTAGCGCGGAGTGGTCCGTGCGCAAGTGGAACTGTTGTCCGTGAATATCTGCCACGTGAGGGGAATTGCGTCTCTGGCCAAGGAACAGAATGGTGAGGTCGACAGTAATAGCTTCACT
>NW_019762849.1:0-412 GCF_002891405.2 Cryptotermes secundus | reverse complement strand
AAGTTCAAGAGCTATTGTGAAACTGTCCTCGATGAATTTTTTGTAAATATCTGAATTTGTTAAGAGAAACAAACTGAACTTAGCAGAAGTAACCATTGTTAGAGCAACATCATTCTTCGTGCTATTGAAACTCGTCTACAGAACTGAGAATGAAACAAATAAAAGCCATATGCAATTTGTAAAGTTTACAGTGTGACCTGCTACTATTGGTATATTTGAAAAACTGTTTGGTTACTCATACGACAAGGACCTACGGAAAGTTTGATTTGTAGATAATTTGGTGGGAAAAATAATATTGGATAATTAAAAAAACTTTGTGATCAATTGTTTGTGCAGTCTCTCGTTGGATACTGAACAGAGCGGAAGTGGAATAGCTTGCAGTGCTGACGCAACGGACGGTGTTCAACTGACT
>NW_019762848.1:0-412 GCF_002891405.2 Cryptotermes secundus | reverse complement strand
ATCATCATCATCATTGTATTTCACATCACTTTACAGAGTATCATTTCTAGGAGCCAGGATCATCCCTTAGTCCTAACCCTTATTATGTAATAGCTTCCTGAAGGATTCTTTTGTAATTGAATAATATGCTATCTTATTATCTTCCTCAGAATTTGTTTTGTTCCTGCAATGGTCATCTTAGAAATTCTGCGCTTGAATATTTACCAGGTACAAATGTGCCGCATATAAGATTATATTTTTTCCTGTACAAACAGGGCAGAGGCTAAGGCAGTTATTAGTAGACTAACTTCCAGAAAGATAATTTAATTCTTTTTTATTTCGCTCAGTGGGGGGTGGAGTCCAACTGAGTCCACTCGGCAAGGCGGCAACTGATTGGCTTATTGTAGCCTGCCCGGGTGATTATGATGATGGA
>NW_019762847.1:0-412 GCF_002891405.2 Cryptotermes secundus | reverse complement strand
TTCTTGCTTGGCTTATTCTTCGACCCTTAAGATGGAGGCGACATGCTCTTCCGAAACGTCGGCTGACTTTCAAAGGAGTACATGTCGTTATACACCACAACAATGAACTCTTCAAGAAATTTATCTTCTGCGCGGTATTCAGACTAGCCCAGAGGAAGATTTAGCCTCCGACTCAATGAACACCGAAAGTTTTTACCGGGGATAAAACGGACAGGGCGTGAAGTTGACCATTCGCCGCTATCCAGTGACAAGATTAAGAATACGTAAGTTAAGGGCAAGTGCGTTGAATTAGACGATGATTCAAGAATACTGACTTGGCCTTCCGGCAGTTTCTTGAAGCGACTGAGGGGAAGATGAAAAACTTGCCAGGTTAATCGGTATCCGAGCCGAGTTTAGAAGCCGGGACCTCCTG
>NW_019762846.1:0-412 GCF_002891405.2 Cryptotermes secundus | reverse complement strand
GTTGAATTTTCGAGTTCTGTTAACAAAGAGTCATTCATATAGTAAGATAGACTATTTGCACACGGCTTTCAACCTTTCGTAGGTATACGATTCTATAAGAAAGTTGTGCAGGAAAGAAGCAGAAGCCATACAAAATCGTGAGAACGAACATGTTCGCAGTGCAGGGGAAGACGAAGGCAGACATAGGAAATATAAGGGATCTAAACTTGGCGGTGGTCAAGCTTACCACCTTCCAATTGACTAAGCTGCCGTTATAGCATAGGATAAGTAAGGTATGCCTGATCTGCTCTGTAAAGCCTATACTGGCAGTGGACTTGCGTGTAGTGCAAAATGAAGAATTTTCAATAACATGCCACATGTGCGATAATTATGCTTGTCGAAAGGTCAAACACATTTATAAGAGACAAACCCA
>NW_019762845.1:0-412 GCF_002891405.2 Cryptotermes secundus | reverse complement strand
CTGAATGGGTTAGCTTAGCAGTAATGCTCTAGTATCATATTCCAGAGGTTTCAGTTTGAATCTTGACGGAGGTTTTATAGTGGATTTTCTCATTCCCTTTGGGCAAATGTTGGCGTAGTACCTCAATTAGGCTACAACTACTTCCTTCTAGATCCTTTTCAGTTCATCATTCATCCTACCATTTAATGCTGTACAGCTTAAGGTACCGACAGTATCGTTAAATGATGCCCACACATAAAAAATTTAGATTACACAACATTATAACCATTAAGTACAGTATGTTATGTACAGGTGCTGAACGTCTCTGTGAGGAAGAGCAGGTGCATAAGAGTGATGCGTCTGCAAGCTGTTCGGGTATGGATTTTGGAAAGCAGAAACCAAAGAGGAAGTGGGGGCTGCTTGGTGGGGGTGG
>NW_019762844.1:0-412 GCF_002891405.2 Cryptotermes secundus | reverse complement strand
CCAGTTAACTATACCACCCAGGTATAGCCTTCATATTTGGGAACTGTGCATGCATTCAAATGCCAGTACAGAAAGCAGCTGATTTCAAAGACTGCAGCCATGATAGATGGGGGACGGCTTCAAGGTGCTGCACAGATGAAGCTGGGTGCATTGTCTGCAATGCATTTAATAGCAGAATGTTGAAGACTGGTAATGCCTACTACAATCAAGAACTACTTAGTTAAGTGTGGTTTCTTGCTTGATCATGACAGTAGCAATGATGGCCATGTAGTGAAACTCGCTGAAGATGAAGAGAATGACTGGTACAGTTTACAAACTGTTGGAATGCAGTCTGAGGATTACCCAACATGTGACAGTGCTCTTGATGTCTGTAGAGTCTGGAGTGTCAGTCTTGTTTAGATCAACATTTGAC
>NW_019762843.1:0-412 GCF_002891405.2 Cryptotermes secundus | reverse complement strand
GATCAGTGTATTATTAGAAAAACACAACATGGCCAGATTGTTCATACTTACCATGAAAATGGAGAAATGTCCTGTTGTGGTACTAAATTCATTTGAATTTTTCAACATGTTCTCCGTTGTATTTGAGTTCCTCATTGTGGTGGTTACGAAGAATACTATCTTCCATTTCGTGACGACATGTAACCTGTTAGAGGTTCATATGGCGTCATATCCCAAATGACAGTACTCATTATGATTTCTTTCTTTCCCAGATATTTGGCAAAACTGGAACCACAACTTTTCTGCACTGGAACCTTCCACTTTCCTTTCCTTTGCTGCATAAACCAAAACCGTCCACTTCCCATCGGTTTACCTTCTTTATGTCCTATAACATACCTTATTGTAGGATCGGAATATTCGGGAAAAGAAATTA
>NW_019762842.1:0-412 GCF_002891405.2 Cryptotermes secundus | reverse complement strand
TTTTGGTGAAAAGCGAAATTATGAATCATCATATAACTTTCCCTGCTTTTTTTCTATTTTTCTTAAAGAAACAGGGTTGTGGTCTAGGCTCAGTACAGGGACTAGCAGCAGGCTCTTGTGAACACGGCAATGAATCTTCAGGTACCACAAAATGCCAGAAATTTCTTGAATAGCTGAGCAACTTTAGCTTCTCAAGAAAAATTCAGTTCTAAGAAGTTGGTTTAGTTAGTACTTCCTCTGTCTTAGGTCATGTATGTTCTTCTGAAACCCCTTCTCAAATATCCACATGGAATGAGCTGAACTGATATGGGCCATACTGCCCACTAAACGAGTGCATGTGTTAACATCATGAATCACATTAGTAATGAAATAAATGATCTGGGTAATGAAATAGCTAGGTCCAAAAGTAAAA
>NW_019762841.1:0-412 GCF_002891405.2 Cryptotermes secundus | reverse complement strand
TTCCATTCGGTGTTGTACAAGTTCACCTGGCCTGCGCTCTCGAAGTAAATTCCGGGAGATCGGTCGTACTTCTCCAGCGTATATCCTAATTCTCTGGTGGATGCTACAGATCCTTGTGTCGATCCTAGCCATAGCAGTATAACGACGTAAGCGATCATTTTCTTCTGAAATGAATTAAGCATGGACTTTACATTGTTTCTAATAGAATGGTTTTAGCCTATTTATGTGCACCTTTTGTAATTTACGCCCCTTCTTTATTGTAGCATTTACTTTATCTATTCCAATTACCTCGTATGGTCCTATCCATTGACTACTCAACTTTTTGGATCTACCTCTACGTACCGTTTCATCGTAGAGTAAAACCTTGTCTCCGATGTTTATGGTGACCTCATGTGCCCTTTTATCAAAGTAC
>NW_019762840.1:0-411 GCF_002891405.2 Cryptotermes secundus | reverse complement strand
TAATTAGGTTTATTAACCACTTACCGGTCGTAACTACAATTACTTGATTTAAGATAGAAAAATTCTTGAGTGCGGAATATAAATAAGCCACATCCAACCTTTTTGGCACTAGCGAACTTCATGTCTGTACATACACACACACAAATACATATATTTTACATATATACAGACAGCCCGAGAAACTGTATTCCACAAATTACTTATTCGTGTTTAGGGAGCTGAAACATGTAAAACCCTCAAAATATACAGATCAAATTTTTTCGCAGTCTCAATATGTTCTCATACTTGTGATGATTTTACTTTTGAGCAAGTAAAAACACAAGTCTTGTAATGAAATTATTTTTTATTTCACTATAATAAGAGTGTAATTGCCAGTCACGGTAGCCGAGCGGTCTAAGGCATGTACTGTCT
>NW_019762839.1:0-411 GCF_002891405.2 Cryptotermes secundus | reverse complement strand
CCGGGTGAGGAAAATCTCTGGAATTTTCTGTCCGGGCAACGGGCTAAAATTCGAACCGGATATAATATTGCAGCGTGTAGGGCCGTTACTATGCAACGACCGGGAGTTAAACAAATTTACCAGAGCCATTTCTAGACAACGGCTCGGTAAATATTCCCCGCAGCAACAGACAAGAATGCAATAATGGTATAGCAACGGAAGAACGATGTTTTCTGTGATCCTCACTGCGGCTGTTGTTATGCAACGGCGCTGTAAACGCATTTCTGCGGTAACGAATTCAGACATAATAGAAGAGCTGTGTTTTCTATGTGGTTCGTGCCGATATGTTTTAACCGGCACGGTTTGTGGCAACTAGTTAGTTGCAACAGTGGCGGCGCATAGCTCAAGCGGTTAGTCGCTGGCTTCCCACCG
>NW_019762838.1:0-412 GCF_002891405.2 Cryptotermes secundus | reverse complement strand
TTTTCTTTGTGATATTTATATTATCACCAAGAAGATTCACATAATCGGCATGGGCCAACAGCTGTTGTGTCCCGTTTAACTTCAGTCCTACCTGGTTTTCCTGGACCTTCATAGTGGCATATTCTAAAGCAAAGTTGAAAACGAGTGGTGATAAATTAGACCACACTGGATAGGATATTTATTAGACAAATGTTTACCTATACGGGCTTTACTATATGTTTCGTTTAAGCACATTTTAATTAGCCTAACTAGTTTCATGAGTACCCCAAACTCTATCAGAATATTTTACAATATTTCCCTTCTAACCGAATCATAGGCTTTCCTGAAGTCTATGAACAGCTGATGTACTGTTTCATTATATTCCAAATTTTTCTCCAATATCTGACGAATGCAAAATATCTGATCTGTAGTT
>NW_019762837.1:0-412 GCF_002891405.2 Cryptotermes secundus | reverse complement strand
TAATGCCTGACTACTGGTTAGAAGTCAGTTTGTATCCGGAATTTTCTGCGACCTACCAGCTCGATCAAGTTTCTTTTTCCGTGTTTTTCCTCGGTTTGAGCTGGTACATAAACTCAAACTTTCACTGCATGTTTCAGACTTAGCCCTCCTAATTCGTCCTAAATTAGCCCTTAGTACGTGTTTGAAGGGCTGCATAAGGAATATATATTCACCGTAATATTAATTTCAATATTTCGCCCCGCTGAAGACCTCACAATTGTAACATAAACATTTCGATCTAACTCTGTATGAATATGATCCTTCCAGCTATGTTTAGGTCTTCAAAGTCCTCTCTTCCTTTAAATTTTTGATGTGCCTAAAACTTTGTGTGCATATTCTCCGCTCCCATGTGTGCTACGGGCCCGGCTATCTC
>NW_019762836.1:0-412 GCF_002891405.2 Cryptotermes secundus | reverse complement strand
GTTAGCCCAAGACCTGCGCAAGCTAGCGAACATGCATGTCAATTAGGAAACATGAAAGTTTCTTCATGCACGCGTTGCTGCATGTCTCAAACGGTACACGGTTCTTTATTAACAGCCTAGTTACGTCCACCGTGTAACCAGGGTCCATGAGAACCACCATTCGTACGTATGACTCGGGGTTCTCTGAGCGATGAGTATGCAGAGTAAGTACCATGATCTGCTGTATGACGCCGTGCAGACCGGTAGACACTCACCGAAGTTGCGGAGCAACGTACTACTTCCCCCTCCGGAATCTAGGAGTAAGCCGTCTGCTATTTTCTTGGCTTACTCTTCAACACCGACGACGGAGGCAGCATTTTCCACGAAATATCTAAGAAATTTTACCGGGCTACACTAACTAAAAATAACAAAA
>NW_019762835.1:0-412 GCF_002891405.2 Cryptotermes secundus | reverse complement strand
GCCTGTACCGAGGGGTTATAAAATGACAGAAAGGGCTCTTGAGAATTAGTAGTAAAGAAGTAGTACAAGTAGAGAACAGTAGAACAGTAGCTGAGTCTACTCTTCCGAATTGGCAGTTGCAGAGCAATGACAGGACATTAGTTATGTTGTGACAAGAAGACTTCACGAGTGGTTTGAAATGTCAGTGAGACTGTGATAAATCCGTTGCCAGGTTACGACTAGTGAAGGCTGAGAACCCTAGTGTGTGCGTAACGGTTAACTCTAAAGTGTTTAGAATAGCGATAACGCTGTATTGCCTGTAGTCCCGAGTTGTGTGAATGTGTAAGGTGTAACAAATTCAATCACCCAATACAAAATCCCGTCTATAGTCACCCCTAAACCTGACAATGTTTAGGTTGTGATCCATAAATTT
>NW_019762834.1:0-412 GCF_002891405.2 Cryptotermes secundus | reverse complement strand
ATAACAAAATGTACTCTGAGTATCTATCTATCCATGCATGAGGAAATTCATACATACATGTGATATTTTGGTTCAAAATCATGAAAGAGAGCATCCATTTGGAAAACAAAGGCTCAGATGGGATAAAAATTTCCAAATTGATCTTTAATAAATCTTTTTCTTTGGTTTGATGTTTCAGTTTTTACATGAGTCATCTAACAACTGAGCCTCTCCATCTATCTCTGTCTTCCCAATGCTCCTCCTCCTGCATTTCCTTCCTTCTGTATGACATCTCTCATTAACTGTGATTCCCATCCTTATCTAAGCCTTCCCCTTCGGTGTTTTCTTTCTATTTCCATATTTTAAACAGTCCTTGAAATCTTCTTTCATTCATTCTAAAATTTGCTCCATACCACTTTATTGATATATATAT
>NW_019762833.1:0-412 GCF_002891405.2 Cryptotermes secundus | reverse complement strand
TACATACCAAGTTTCATAAAGATTTGTTGAGGCATTCAAAAGTTGATGGTGTGGGGGATTTACAGACACACAGACAGCATGTTGATCTCATAAGTCTACTTTCGTTTTTTTTTCAAAATAAGAAAAGTGGGTTAGAAATGACATAATTGAAAACCATAACCTAGTATGAAGGAGAATGCCTGCATCTATATGCATAAAACGTTTCAATAATACAAGCTTCGGTGTGCAATTAGACACTGACCGAACTATACAAGTGTACCGCAAAGTGGATAATGGTTGAGAAACACTCATCTAGGCCAGAGGGTTCAGAAACTAGCAGGGACAAACGTACGTATTGACAGCGTGAAGATGGAATACTGCCTAAAGAAGAAAAGAAACACAAATTGACAGCAAAGAGACCATAGAGTTTTTT
>NW_019762832.1:0-411 GCF_002891405.2 Cryptotermes secundus | reverse complement strand
TCGCCTCCTACGACTCGCAGGGTCACGGTTGAGGTATTCGACCCCACTTCCACAAGGGGGTCTCACTCTAACTCTTAGGAATTCCAGTCTCTCATATAAAACCCTTGATCGGACAAGCTGAACATGCAACTTGCGTAATCGCCGTGTTTACAGAGACGTTGTCAGGCAACGCTGATGAAAGGTGTTCACCGCAACGCCGCGCATCAACGAGCGCGGTGCGGAGCAGCTCAGCTCGGCACGGCATGGAGAAAACACAGTTTTCCTTATTGTTGCGTAATAGCCGTGTTTACAGATTTCTGTTACTCGGCAATTCTTGTATGGCGTAAATACGCCACAATAACTTCGTATGAATTATGTTAACAAATTGCGCATCTGTCGGCCTGTCAACTCTTAATCAATTTTCGGACATAT
>NW_019762831.1:0-411 GCF_002891405.2 Cryptotermes secundus | reverse complement strand
TACACGGTCCGTGCCAAAGGTTATTTAACGAGGATATCAGTCGAGCAGTGGTCAGTTGTAAGCAAGTCAGCTGGGAGTGAGTCTGTTGAGAGGATACTGGTGCGGGATGTTCGCCAGCCTGAGAGCTCAGCTGTGAGTTGGGAGTTTCTCCTTGAAGAGAGAACACAGTGCACTTGATAAGTGTGAGCACAGAAGCTGAAAAATATTCACCGCTGAGAGCTGTTGCAGGTAAACGACAAGTGGAAGACTGAGAAGTCTCAGCGTGTGATCTAGTGATTTGTGGAGTTCGGAGATGAGCGACGGTGCTGTAATAACATGTAATAAAGAGTTGTGTGTATAATTGTTCATAAATCCAATCACCCATTCACACCCCGTGTATAGCCACACTGTCACGTGACAGTACACAAAAAA
>NW_019762830.1:0-411 GCF_002891405.2 Cryptotermes secundus | reverse complement strand
TAGCATAGTGCCTCGACCAACTACGCTACTGCGTGCCCCTATAAGGCCGTGTAGTCCACTGAAAGTCAACTGATGTTTCAGAGCGACATATCGCCTCCATCTTCAGGGTTGAATAAGTTGACCAAGATACCAGTGTGAAACCAGGTAGCAATCACTTGGTTTACCAACTTCTTTCAGGCAGATATCTTGCTCAACTTATTTAACCCTGAAGATGGAGGCGATATGTTCCTCTGAAACATCAGTTGACTTTCAGTGGATACATGGCCTTATATCCTACTGTAAGAACCTCAAATTCTATTTTTCATACTTGTTTTTATTTAAAGAAACTGTCTTTCAGTATATTCTCATAGTGATGTATAATTTCTACTTTTTAAATGCCATGAACAGTTAGCATTAATCATTGGGGATGGT
>NW_019762829.1:0-411 GCF_002891405.2 Cryptotermes secundus | reverse complement strand
CAAACACAGGAAAACGCACACAAACATCCATGCCCTGAGTGGGAGGACGTTTACTTACTGTGTAATAATAACCTTCATTAGCCTGCTATAGCGAAAGAGAATCTTATAGTTTCCATCTTAAGAACACACAATATAATTGCACAAGGAAAGTAATTTGTAGTGTCCCATCCGAATACACATAACGGAAACTTATTCACTACCATTTGACAGCAGTGCGATATCTAACCGTTGCCGAATTGCTGCCGCTGGATTGTGTGCTATCATCTTCACTGTCCAGATTATCCTCCTCATGATGTCATCAGAACAACGTTCTTTCATTTTGTGATTTTCCCCAGAGATCAACGCGTTCTTAATGTCAGTTTTTACTGAAGCGTAGGTACCCTACAGAGGATCCTTCAGGTTGCGTATAGG
>NW_019762828.1:0-411 GCF_002891405.2 Cryptotermes secundus | reverse complement strand
GGTAACATTATGCTTGATTTTAATGTCGGTCTGGATATAGGCTGTTTGGACTGAGGTATTTCACGGATTTGCTCAGTCACTGAAGGAAAATTACTGCTCCTTCCTTCCAAATCCTTCTCAACTCATTATTTATCAATTATCTTACCAGTCGAGGGTATTCGGTCTAGTTGCTGACAAAAGCGACGATAGATATAAAAAGAAAACTTTCATTTCTTTCTGAACAGTGTCATGTTTACACTTTACGACGCAAATGAACTTCACTTGACCGTTTTGACACATTATGTTGCAAATAGATTATGTTACAACCTGCAACCTCTGATGTAAACATAAGCACTGATGATCGAAGCAACAATTTTCACGCAAAATGTGCAAGTTAAAGTGCTTAAAAGGTAGAGCTATCCGTGTAACAGG
>NW_019762827.1:0-411 GCF_002891405.2 Cryptotermes secundus | reverse complement strand
ATTTTGTATGAAGTTGATATCAGTGATATCCCCCGATAATTACTAGAATCAGTTTATAAAGGTTGGATAAAAAGTAGTGGTAACACCTCTATAGTTCTGAAATGACTTCATTACCTGAGACAAACACATTCTGTTAGGCTGCGATGGGGCGAAGGGTGGGATAGAGGGTTTTTGTTGTTTGCTCTCGTCGACATCCGTCTACTTAGCGGTCTCTGATCTCGGTTTTCTTCTTTTTCACCACCGCGATCTGTTTCTCCCTCTCTGGCTCCAGGTTCGCAGCTCACCTGTGACGGTGAATGATGCGTGAGCGAGGGGAGGGTGGAAGTGAAGTGTGTGTATGGACGAGTAATGTTGCACCACATTCCTTTTCTACTCTCTTCATCTACACTATATATACATACATACATACAT
>NW_019762826.1:0-411 GCF_002891405.2 Cryptotermes secundus | reverse complement strand
TCTCGACGGTTACTCGGGACACAACTCGCTAATTACTTACCAAAACGGTAAATGTTTTGAAAAAGATCCGTAGAGGAGAACGAAACACAATTTTATGACCCATATGATACCCTTAGATCTTACGGAACAGCGAACGCGCCGAAACCATTCACCAAGCGCAATTGCCTGTCTAACTTTGTTTCACTGAAAACCTGAAAAGCCAGACGTCAGATAAAATGAATTGCGGGTTACATGTGGCCCATGACTTACAAATTCCGCCCCGCAACACGCAGAAACAGCCCCCCCCCACACACACATAAGCCAGATTTTATCAGAAACTGCTGTGCAGTTGTAGAAACGAAACACGCCGAAAGGAGGACGGACACACATGATTTCCGCCTGCATATATTTTGTGCAAAATCTTCTCACGGA
>NW_019762825.1:0-411 GCF_002891405.2 Cryptotermes secundus | reverse complement strand
TTCCTTGAAATTATTTAAAGCTGAAAAGTGTCTGAAATTTTGAATCTGAGAGTCGGGAGGTTCTGTTAACAGTAGTGTAGGATCTAAGCAGAGAAAAATGAGGAACTATTGTTTTAGCTCAGTCACTAATCAATATGCTATGGGACGGGCTGGACTGCGGTGCCCACAGTCTCTAGACCGACTCTGGGGCCATCCAGTGACCTATGGATAAGGGGACTCTTTTCCCCAGGAATCTGACCATCCTTATCATGTGCCAAGGTTAAATACGCGGAGCCTAACTTCCACTTTCACACCCATATTTATGTTGTGGTACTTAATTAAGCACAGGAACGTCTTCACCTTTACCACTGACTTAAGAGATTCTTAAGAATAACGCGTCTTTTTGGTTCGATTTGTGAATTGTGCTAATTC
>NW_019762824.1:0-410 GCF_002891405.2 Cryptotermes secundus | reverse complement strand
CGCGGTGGGAAGTCAGCGACTAACCGCTTGAGCTATGGCGCGGACTAAAACGTGTAAGTGGCGTGCAATTTGTTTTGGAAGTACTTGTCATTCCAGCTGTGGATGGCGTTGGCTCAAACTCCGTGGGGTGGCTGTACTTGCGTCCATAGTACCCGAGGCGGCTTCTAAGCGTGAGGACACCCACATGTCAGCAACAACGCGCCCATTTTCACGGTTCTAGGCCGAAGATTAATTTATTTTAAATTAGTTTCCTTTCAAAATGCACACGCCTATACCATATTCTGCGTATGCTGTACTAGTTAGGTCACATACGATAAATTGATAACGATGGCTTTGAACTTCTAATATCATAATTCACATCAGATCGCCATTTTGAGATCTATGTGGAACATAAATTCTTACTGTGGGAC
>NW_019762823.1:0-411 GCF_002891405.2 Cryptotermes secundus | reverse complement strand
TGTAACATCCTCTCTGACGAAAGGATGGGTCTGTCGTATACAATTGCTACTGACCCTCGCCAGCGCAGTAATTCTCAGGTCCGAGTCCCCCGGAACTGATGACCATATTTTACTGTCTCAGATTTGAGACTCCCCCAACTTGGAGGGCCAGGTCCCTGTATTTATATGCCCCAGGAACCGAGTGGCTAGGTTATACCCGCAGGCACTGTTTTTTCCGTCGTTTCCTACGTCTTGTAGAGATACGGTTGAGGTATTCGACCTTGTCTCCACCGGAGATCCTGACACCAACACAAGATACGTATATAAATCAAGCATGGCATAAACCATCTGCGACAATTAAGACGATCATTAAAAATGTTTAAAAACTCCGAACACATGAGGCCTAGCACTTATGTCCATTCACTTTATTGC
>NW_019762822.1:0-408 GCF_002891405.2 Cryptotermes secundus | reverse complement strand
TATATATCTCTGCATATCCGGATGTCACCCCAGAGCCCTCTCACGACAACACTGCGGAACTACGTCGCATCGAGGACTGCGTAGCTGTCCTTTTCGTGCAACAAGGGAATATAGACTTTTACTTCGAAAAATTAAAGCAAGGGGATAAAGAAACACAACTTATTAATCATTGGAACTATCTCAGATGTTCGAAAGATGAAGGTGAATAGTGGCCGGCGGCGATCAAGTCACCGTACAAACATTCGCGAACACAGGTTAAAGGTAACCGTGGAATACCTCAGTCAAGGACTAAAGGTAGAGTGACTATGAATCGAACTGGGTACCTCCTATTTTATTATTATTATTACTGCTAGTGGGGTGGGATTAAGTTTCTTGTACTGCGGCCACTTCTGGCCTATTGTACCAGCC
>NW_019762821.1:0-411 GCF_002891405.2 Cryptotermes secundus | reverse complement strand
GAGTACAGCAGGTGCATACCAGTGTTGGCAGTTGAAAGTTCCTCTGCTGTGAACAAGTTCTCATCTGGATACGTGACTTTGCTGTTTGTGGTGCACTGGCAGTGAATCTGTGCACTTGCCCATGCAAGGCTCTCAAATGCATCACTGTAACACAGGTGCTTCTAAATAGAACATTTTGCTTCTCACAAAATAACACCCAGTCACATTATGTTCTATCTGCATTGAGTACAATACATGTAGGTTATCCAGTAAGTAAAGCTCATTTGATGATTAAAAAAAATGACATTAAACAATTTTATTTGACGTCATTACTATAGACATGAAAGTATTTTTCTACATAATACCCACGAAAACTCAGGCACTTGTTACATCATGTGACGAGTTTCTGTATGCCTGCAGCGTAGAAAATCT
>NW_019762820.1:0-411 GCF_002891405.2 Cryptotermes secundus | reverse complement strand
CAATTAGCAGGACCATATATCACTCTCATATGTCATGGAGGTATTATCTTGATAGGTTCTCCTGATGATTCGTGATTAAATGTGGCTAAGAATAAGTAACAAAAATTATGATAACATGATGTCCAAAGCAAAGTGCTGAACCAGTTGGCAAATCTCACTGCTTGTTACAGTTGCTTGGTCCAAGGTGTGTCTGGAGAAATTCCGAACTGCATCAGTTTTCAGCAGAATTTTGAAGAAGGTGCATGCCTCACCATTGTAAGTATGATTCACAGGTTCCATGCACTAAGTATGATTGATTGATTTGCAGATTAACACCAACTTTGCATGCTGCAGAGACTGTTATTGGTTTGCAGGATATGAGGTTCTCACAGCAGTGACTGTGAAGATTACTGTCATCTTGGGTATGATGCT
>NW_019762819.1:0-411 GCF_002891405.2 Cryptotermes secundus | reverse complement strand
TTGTGGAGCAGTTGGTGGAATGAAGATTGGTAGGGGAAACCGAAGAAATGAATGTCTAACTTCATCGCAAATATACAACAAGCAATACTGCTTCAATGAAGTCACATACGTGTACAGTTAAGCGTGTGTATATATGCGCGCGCACAAATACAGTATATTCGTATATATCCGTGAAATTCTAAAATTATTGATTAGTAATGACGCATAACGCATAATGCGTACCGACTGCTGAACAGATATCCCTAAACTACACTAAACATCATGAAATGTTTATGATTTCAAGCGTAGTGAGCACATTATTATTATTGTAGTATTTTCCCACAGGGACACTGGGAAGCCATCAATATCCGAAGTATTCGGTCTGCGGTATGCTTGATGGGCGGCAAACGCTTCATTAAACATTGAATATAT
>NW_019762818.1:0-411 GCF_002891405.2 Cryptotermes secundus | reverse complement strand
GGGGCCAGGAGGGCCCATCCCTTGTACATTTTCATTCATTCATTCATTCATGTATTTCTGTAGGAGTTTAACTGAAATTTGTCTGAGAGGTAAAGTTATACTGTGCTTGTGATTAATCAATTATGCACCATATCATGAAGACATAAGGGGGAGTTCAGGTATAGCTCCACCATTCTCAACCTCATCACTAGGTTGAGGTGAATGGTCACCTTCACACCCCTGCTGCTTTACCCCCAAGGAAGAATCCCCACAGAATAGGACTGTCCAGCCCACAACCTAGCTGCTTTTCACTTTCTAATTTTCATTTATTCACCTTCCATAAATCCTGCCGAGAATATATTCTCATGCGGATGTGGAGATCGTCCTAGTTACTGTCACAACTAAGAATTACAGTTGTCATCCAATAGCATA
>NW_019762817.1:0-411 GCF_002891405.2 Cryptotermes secundus | reverse complement strand
TCAACTCTAACTCTCAAAACTCCTCACTCTCCCTTTAATTGCAAAGGCTCACTGGCCCTGCGTATATCATCTCGGCACGGACCGCGTAGAAAACAACGTTCCTCTGTTTCAGCGAAATTTTTGCCATGATACCATGTTTGCTTTTGGACCCGTCACTTAATAACGGCTTTTGTATAGTTGCTTATTTCACGGCTGTTGCCTAGCAGCTGGTCCACATGTCACAATATGTACTGTTACGTAGATGCAGGAGAAGCATAACTTCATAACAACACTGAATACAATTAAATATGAAAACCCTTAATTAACCAAATTAACAAGAAAATTAATGTTATGGAAAATATTGTAGAATATGCTACACTGACATAGGTGCAGATTTCATTTGCTTCTAAGGGACATCAAACAGAAGGATAT
>NW_019762816.1:0-411 GCF_002891405.2 Cryptotermes secundus | reverse complement strand
CGCACTTGTGCGCCTATCTATTCATTACAGTGTCCTCAAAATCTAAGAAAGTAATTTACTTTCAGAAAGAAAGTGTATTTATTTAGAATTAAGTGAAAACACACATGGTAGACCTCTCATTAACATAATATATGTCTCCTGTTATGAATAAAGTGGAGAGGGTGTCCCTTCACAAAATATTTACTGTATTATATCTAAAAACGTCGTAGGCTTTTCACTCGCAACATGTTTTCACACACGATAAATATACAATATTATCAAAATGGTACATTTATATCCGTCAACATAAAAATTTAGGTAAAGTAATAATAAAATGTATTTACATTAATGTTAATCAGATCATACTATTTCGACCCCTATTTGGTCATTGTAATGCCGTGGTGCAGGGGGGCGTGGAGGTAGCCTCCTCTG
>NW_019762815.1:0-411 GCF_002891405.2 Cryptotermes secundus | reverse complement strand
TGTATTGCAAAATGTGGATTTCTGGAACCAATAAAAATGAATGAAAATTATACATACAATACTTAGAACATACATCCGTTGCTGATATCTTGAGTAAACATCAAATCGTGGATTATTACAGATATATGGATGACATTTTAATCGTATATGACACACAGAAAACAAACATCATCAATACACTAGATGATTTTAATGCAATACACCCAAAACTGAAATTCATTATGGAGCAACAAACCCAAAATAGAAAAGAAATTATCTTAACGATTAAGGAAAACCAAAATGAACTGAATTTTGAAATATATAGAAAACCTACTTCCACAGATCTCATAATACATGTCACCCATATGAGCATAAAGAAGCAGCTATCAACTACCTATATAACTGATTTTTTTTATTTGTTATTTATTCCAT
>NW_019762814.1:0-410 GCF_002891405.2 Cryptotermes secundus | reverse complement strand
GTACAAGGGACTTAGTCCCACCCCACTAGGAATAAAAAAAATAAAAAAAGCGGGAGAGGAAAGTGGGTAGATAGTGAAATCAAGAAGTTCTGGGAAGAACTAATCTTTCTCACTGCATATTGAGTATCTGATAGGGCATCGACCGCACAGAAAACACCATGTCGAACAGTTCTTCTATTGTTGCATGTGTGAATGTAGGAATATCTATAACAATGGCGAAGCAGCTAAGTTTTAATTGTTGATTGATTTCGATGTGTTCTCTTTTGATGTCAAGAGTAAATAACTGGAAATTTGTACACTAAACACTGACTGAAGTAACTCTGTGATGGCAACACGTGAAGTGATGTAAAAGTAAAGTAAAACTGTCCCTGTAACAGGACGTGGAGGCCCATATGGCTGTGAGACGTCGA
>NW_019762813.1:0-411 GCF_002891405.2 Cryptotermes secundus | reverse complement strand
AGTAAGTAAGTAAGTAAGTAACTGTTCTTGATTAATTTTGTGAAATAATTGCTGTCCATTTGCAGTAAACGTACTTAACAGCGCTTCGTGTTAGTCGAGATGTGAACCATAAAATAGGACTGTAGTCACATAAGTCACGTGGAATAGAATCCCCTTGCATTTTGAATGCAAGGACAGATTTATTTGACTTTCGCGTCACGTTACTGTCGTGACTGCAGACATCGCGTCCATTGATCAGAAGGGACCGTGCGTGTTTTCCGTGAATATTTCTGTTTAGTATTCGTGGTCCCGCAGGTTCTGCAAATCAGGTTTTCAACTGACCTCAGTAGAATCATGTGATGGACAATGAAGAGTAAGCTGAATTAAATAACTCCATGGAGTAGAGTTCTCCTTGCAAAGCCACCAGTCGCT
>NW_019762812.1:0-411 GCF_002891405.2 Cryptotermes secundus | reverse complement strand
GGGGGAGTGGATGTGTAGATCCAAGTTTTCTTGGCCTCGACAATAGTTGGAGGTGAGCGTTCAGCTTCACGCTCTTGCCGCTTTACCCCCAGGGAAAGTACCCCACCGTACCTATTCGATAGGAAGCTGGATGGGCCCCAGAGCCGATCTGGACGATGTGGAGAATACAAAAATTATTGACTATGGAAATCGAACTCTGGCCGCTGGGTCGTCCAGCCATACCGACTACGCTATCCAGTCATTCTTAGTCTAAATATTCGTAAGTGAAATTCTCACGTTCTTCTTATTGTTTTCCGTCTCGACACAACAAATATCAAAATCTCATTCACTTTTCACTGTGTACTAGTATAATGAGATAATTAGTTTTAATAGTACGACAGTGTCAAGTCAAGTCACATTGCGACTGACGGT
>NW_019762811.1:0-411 GCF_002891405.2 Cryptotermes secundus | reverse complement strand
TGTAGATGTCTGATATTTAGGACTTCCGCTGAGGGGTGACTCAAAAGCCACGCGACAGGCAAGGGAGAATTCGGCCTATCATTATAAAATTTCCCCTTTCTGTCCTTGTTTATTGAAAAGAAGCATGATACTGACAACGACATTTTTTGTGTACGTCTGTCTGTATGTCCATGCATTATCTCTTTCAAATTTAAAACCGATTTCCCTATTTTCACAAAACTTTTCAGGTACACTGCGATAGCTCAGTCGGTGTAACAGCGAGCTGGACGACCGGGGTTCCATTCCTGTCACAGACAAACTTTTTCTCTTCTCCACATCGGATTTTACGCCCACTAAGTTTTTTAAATAATCATTAACATGAATTTTTTTAAAGGGAAAAGCGGCCGAGGCGTGAAGCTCACCAATCACCTT
>NW_019762810.1:0-411 GCF_002891405.2 Cryptotermes secundus | reverse complement strand
TGAGGTCTCCCTCACTTTGCAGTTGTTGTGTCTCAGTTCCTGTCCTAGAGAATCCCAGGCAAGTGGATAGGGCAGAGAGGTCCAGCTCAGTGGCCAACCAGGTCTCTGCACCTCAGAACTCCCAATTTTATCTTTGGAGACAACTGAAATCCACTGTTTATGTCAATATACTGGGAAATATTGATGAACTGCAGGACAAGAGAACATCGGGATGTGATAGTATCAATACTGCAATGTTAAAAATAGTTAAATTCTCTTGCTTGGACTGGTACAAAAAGTACATACACGCTTAGGGGCACCAATTTTAACATTCATTACATCAATTTACATCTATGATGCAGAGCTTATGTCATCATCATAATCGCACTCCTTTTGATTTTGCTGAAGGTGAATCTGAATTGGTGTCTGCTT
>NW_019762809.1:0-411 GCF_002891405.2 Cryptotermes secundus | reverse complement strand
AAACTACGACCGCTTCCTTCCAAATCCCTTCCTATGCATCATCCGTCATCCGCCACTATGCATTCTAGACACTGAGATAATGGTTAAATAAATAAAATATATTTCACGTGGTTATAAAGTTACTGCACAGACCTATACGTAAATTTGGAAGTACTTGTCACCATATGGTACATACCACTCATCAATCGTATTATTGGTAATGATAAATGAATAAGATCAGATACGAGTCAAATATAAACGCTGCATTTAAGACAGTAGCACACACGAAGCTGAAATAAGAATAGGAGCTAACAGCTCATTAAAATAGTTAATATCGTACGGAGGAATTGTCAGCTCAACGTATATACAGCGCTCAGAATTTTTTATCCCACAGCAGTGCTTCTCAGTCCGTATCCAGTGACCACGTTTTTT
>NW_019762808.1:0-411 GCF_002891405.2 Cryptotermes secundus | reverse complement strand
TTTTTTCAGAATACCGACGATCGACGAAGTCGGAAAATTCAGTAACTCTGAATTTGTACTTTATCTTGAGACCTGTATCACGACAAAGTTCCGTTACAAATATAGTTCGCTTCGTTAGCCACAAATCAATTCTTCACGAACTTTACACGCCACTTCTTACTCTGTCACCTTTATGAACTGTGAACAGATTACTTCGAAGTAATCAGAACTCCGGCACGTGCGTTTTGTATATCTCTGCCCCTGTTGAATTGAAGCAGTTAACAGTCACGTCGATATCTGTAACATTGCGAGAGGGGAAGTTTCATTACAATAACAATTGCAGGAATTGAATTTGAAGATTTCATAACCTTAGGACATCTGAACTGAATAAAACTGAATTACAAGATTTCCTAACCTTAGGACATCTGGACT
>NW_019762807.1:0-411 GCF_002891405.2 Cryptotermes secundus | reverse complement strand
ACTCTTTTCTTTACAGCCTCCCATACAAAACTGAACTATCAACTAACTCTACCTCTTGTTTATGACATCTCGACACGGGTCACATAGAAAACACCATACTTCTATTGTTGCGTTCGTGTCTTTTGCTGCGGGAACTTTTTATCGAGTCGTTGTCCAGAAACGGCTGCAGCGCGGACCACAGCAAACACCGTAGCGTGCGTGTATGTTGCGGGTGTTGCCTAGCAACGGTCACTGTTTACAGAGTCACCGCTTAACAACGCGTCTGTACTCCACGACACCAAAGGAGACAACTACCGTAAATTCTTAAATGTTCTGATATATTATTTGTTTCAAATTATCTTTTATATTTTGGTTCAATGTTCACAGTGACCATGATTTTGGTATCCTGGTTTGAAATTTTAATATCTGAGG
>NW_019762806.1:0-410 GCF_002891405.2 Cryptotermes secundus | reverse complement strand
TTGATTGATTGATAATCATATTTTAGCGTCTGGGTAAGAAGATCGCGGGTTTACATATTCGTGTAGTGGGTAGCAACAGACAGCCAACGGGCTTGCAGCGCTGCAGAGGCTGTTAAGGTCCATTTACCTGTCTCGGCTCATGTATCTGGTCTACTGATCGATTCTTAGCCTGTATACTACAGCAAGAGCTGTGGAATTCAGCGTCGAATTAGATATGAAGACGCTTATGAACTCTCAGTTGGTAACCACGCGATAGCATAGTTGCTTTCAGTCACTATGCGGGTTCGGTTCCCAATGAGGTCATTGGATTTTTCAGTTGACCTAATTCTTCCACCTGAATTATAGCCCTGGGGACGACTCGGTCTCTATTTTTTTATTGTTAGTGGGGTGGGACTAAGTCCCTTGTACTG
>NW_019762805.1:0-411 GCF_002891405.2 Cryptotermes secundus | reverse complement strand
AGAATCTAGCAACGCAAAGATAGCAAGCTTGCAACGCCAAGCTAGAAATTTGCATCGCACAGCTAGGAAGCAAGAAAGGGGAAGCAAGCAAGCAAGCATGAAACGCAAATCTGGCAAGCTAGCAACTCAAAGCAAGCAAGATAGCAACGGAAAGTAGCAAGCTAGCAAAACAAAGCCAGCAAGCTAGCAATTCAATGCTACCTAACTAGCATTGCAGAGCTAATAAGCTAGCAACGCAAAGCTAGCATGAAACCAACGAAAAGCTAGCATGCAAGCAACGAAAAGCTAGCATGCTAGATCGCAAAACTAGCAACCTAGCAACGCAAAACTAGCAAGTTACGAGCCCAAAAATAGCAAGATAGCAATGCAAAGATTCCAAACTAGCAACGCAAAGATAATAAGCTAGCAACG
>NW_019762804.1:0-411 GCF_002891405.2 Cryptotermes secundus | reverse complement strand
TACACAGAACAAGATTTTGAATCCCAGTATTTCAGCTCAGTACAAATCTTTGGCTGAGAGGCAAGAAGTAAGTATATTTTCTATCAGAAAACACCATCCCCCAACATTTACGGTAGAGCGAAGATTACTGTCTCTCAGCCATGTAGTGTAGGAGATCCTTATCGACGTTTCGGAGGATCATTCTACCTCAATTCTCGTATGGGACAGATGGATCCTTAGGTTAATTTTCTCTCTTTCGAATGCAAACGTGTGAGTGGAGAGGGTGATGATGAATTGTCAGGTGCTGAGAAATTTGAATGTGACTAGTGGCTTACGTGTGGGCACCATTATTTCATTCGTCTGGAGAGGCTGAAGAAAACCATAAGAAATCTCAGTTTATATAGCCGGTTACCTGGTCCAGATACGAACTTT
>NW_019762803.1:0-411 GCF_002891405.2 Cryptotermes secundus | reverse complement strand
GGCGGCTCCTCCAGAAGGGCTCAGTTCCATGAGTAAATAAGTAAGGCCTCTTTCAAATTAAAAACATTTTACACACCTTGTAATACAAGCAGCCCCTTTTTTTCTTTTATATGTTGTCTGTACAGTTTTCCATATCTCATAAATTGGGTCATTTTGGCGATTGATTTTTCAATTGTATTATTTTGATGAACAACGAACCTAATACATATATGTCAGATGTATGGTGGATATAGTTTAGAATGAATATACACACAATACATGTCCATATACATTATTGTAAATATTCATGATATCTACTAAATTTATGAAACGGGGTCGGTCCTTTATTTATTTCTGCTGTATAAAAGTGATTGCATGTTAATTCATGAATTATTTTAGACTCCCCAGGGCTGCAGTCCTTGTGTGAGGACA
>NW_019762802.1:0-410 GCF_002891405.2 Cryptotermes secundus | reverse complement strand
GTTAATTTTATTATGAATAATCTTGTTATATTGCTTAGAAATAATACTATTTTAATAAATTTACCATCATTTTACAGTACTGATCCATTCTTACTTTTTATAGCGTTGTTTGGTAAAGGAACACCAACTTGCAGCTATTCATAATTGCCCACTACTGGACACATCTACTCATAATGGTATGCTGGTATGTGTGAAATTTGTGGCCGTGATTTTCATTGAATTCATAAATTTTAAAGCTGAGAGTGAGTTTCGTATAACACATGTTTTGTGCTGGTTAATCAGAAGTTCTATGAAAACTAGAGAGAAATTACACACACCTCAGACATGTACTTACATAGTAACCTATATGTAGACAGCGGCCACCTTAGTCTAGGGGTAACGTTCCCACCTCATGACTCAAAGTACGCGGG
>NW_019762801.1:0-411 GCF_002891405.2 Cryptotermes secundus | reverse complement strand
GCGTGAAGTTATTTGTCGCGTCATACGCCCAACACGCGACAATATGCTGGGAAAATGCTACAAGTATCATTACATTGTTTTCAGGAAATTCGCAGCGTAAGTACTGAAATGTTTTCGTTAAGAAAGAATGACTTGATCATTGGAATGTTTAGTGTGCGTATCGGCATACTGTATTTACGGCAAAGGAGAAATTCCAACAGAGCGCTGTTTGATCTACTTTGTTACAATAAGGGACTTTAGAACGCAGTAAGTGTTCACTGGTCAAACAGCTTCGAACTATGTCCTCTGCAGCAATGTGCCTCAGCCGATGTTCCGAAATTCCTTAATGTTAGTGGTTTGCAGCACGTGGAGTTAAACACGGAGTTGAACATTCTGTACATGCGTTTGTAAATGCTGTTGAACTTCGAATGG
>NW_019762800.1:0-411 GCF_002891405.2 Cryptotermes secundus | reverse complement strand
AACAAAAGTATTATTGAAAATCATTACTGCTGCTTTACTCTATATATGATATAATGATGTGTAACTCTTTCTCACATATATTTTCATCAATGTTATAATGAATTATATACAGGAGGAGCCACTGTGGGATGGTACTGAAGTGCTGAAAATTGAGATAAAACCTAAGGTTGCCAGTGACAGGTAATAGCATTCCTCTTCTTCCATGTATTACCAAAATGGATCTTTAATTGCTAATTATGAGTGATATAATCTAACAAATGGAGCCAGGATAGTGCAGTCAGTGTAGCGACTGGCTACAGGCTGGACAGCTGAGGGGTCAGAATCCTAGTCCCTGTGGGGGCAAGAATTTTCTCTTCTTGATGCACTCCAGACCAGCTCTGGGGCCCATCCAGTGGGTACTGGGGTTTTTTT
>NW_019762799.1:0-411 GCF_002891405.2 Cryptotermes secundus | reverse complement strand
TGGGACAACTTTGCCTTTATCTTACAGAAGAAAAGTAAGAAAGGTTGCGTCGAGAGCACTATAAACATTTCAAGACTTCTACAACGACCATGTTGGGAATTGAAATTTCTTACCCTTTAATTCCTTGACTTATGATCCATGACTGCACATGCGTTTGTTCTACTGGTTGTTGGCTTGTTATTTGCCGAGCAGTAACGACGTTACCCCGGAAACGCTAGGTGTTCAACATTTTGTGTTGTAGTTACGGCGTTGAGTAATAAAGTGACGTCTCAAGAATACGACTCGATGTCTTATTTCACGACACACCAGGAGTGAGGTAATCAAACAGACTGAGTTGTATTGGTTTTCACGTAAATGTGAGGAAACTGCAATGATTTGGTTTGTTTTCCGGTTAGATTGGTTCTTTTTTTT
>NW_019762798.1:0-411 GCF_002891405.2 Cryptotermes secundus | reverse complement strand
GGGCCTCTACGGCCACTTACAGAGATAGCTTTACCATTTTTTTTTTCTTTATGTCAAGTTTCTCTTCTAGAGCAATATTTTTTATCGTGCCGAGTAGCTGAGCAGATATATGTAACTCGTAATTTAAAAATAAAATACCGAGAATCTCTTTCGTGCCTAGAAATCATTTATTTGAGGAGAGAACTTCTCAGTGCGAAATTTAAACGTTGATTATTATCGTTAACATGAAATTGCAATAGGTCAGAGAGAAGAAAACAACAGGTTCGCGTGTCTCATTTGTTTCTGGGGTTATTTGATTGTTTAGAGAACCATAAATCAAGATGATAATCGCAATTTGTTTCCCACAGACTACAGCAAAATGTTCCGAAAATAACTGGATGACCACGATCCTTAAAATGGTTTAATAGGTAG
>NW_019762797.1:0-411 GCF_002891405.2 Cryptotermes secundus | reverse complement strand
GCAGAAATTTCAGAAACCTGTTGTAGCAATAGATTTATGTCTATAATAAATGAACAACAAGAATGAAGTCATAAACAGAAACTCTTTTGCAGCTGCGCAGAATTAAACCATGATCTCTTGGGTGCCCATCCAGTAAACTAGACACTGTATTACTGAGTTATGTTCAATGTTTAAAACTGTTTTTTTTTTCCTGACAGTTACGTATCGACTTTCTTGACTTCTCTCTTGCTCAGCCAGATACTAATGGAAACTGTGTTGAAGATCACCTCGAAGTAACAGGTGGTGCTTCACCGGTGCCTATCATCTGTGGTGAAAATTCTGGCCAACATGGTAAAATCATATACCGAATATAACAGAAAGTTTTTTGTTTCTAAATTTGTTGATCATTTGTGTTTATTCTTATCTTCTTCT
>NW_019762796.1:0-410 GCF_002891405.2 Cryptotermes secundus | reverse complement strand
CATGAGGTGGGAACGTTACCTCTAGACTACGGAGGCCGCTTCTGCTCTCAATAACTGCGTGAAGATGAAAATTAAGACCCGCGATTGTGAATCAAAATATGTCGTCCTTAATAAGAATTGGTCCTTTCTATGCTACGAGCGAGTTAGCTCGCGTACAAGGATTTACGTTTCTGATTTGGATTTGTTAGGTGCTTCAAAGGTTAGCATAAGAAATGTTCCCCACAGTTTTGTGTAGTTAAATGTGGGTGAGCGTGGAGTTTTTACCGGTTTCGGCAGTATTGTAAAAATGGCTACATTAACGTCGTGACTATTGGGCCCAGATACTATTCTGGTCTCACCAGATCTGTGCGTTGATGGCAGAGACATACGAGGTGGTATCGGAAACTTCCCGGACTTGGTCAGAATAGAAA
>NW_019762795.1:0-410 GCF_002891405.2 Cryptotermes secundus | reverse complement strand
CCCTATCGTTGCTAGGGAAACGTTCGATAAACACTTGCGGAAACACGTCGGTAGACAAGTTCTCGCGGCAATGGATAATTGTTTGAAGCGTTTTCTATGCTGTCCGTGTCATATTAAAGGAGAGTAGTAGACTGGTTCTTTACAGAAATTATTTAAAAAGGAAGACTTCTTAACAATAACGTAGTTAAAGAAACAACACTAGATACCAGAGGGTAGAAAGCAATGTACTCGCCTACTTTCATTGCACAACATACTGAGCCAAAGATACGACAGACACCGCAGAGTAAACAATGCGTCGCACAGTTCTGCTATTGTTTCGTGCGTATTATTTGCCGTGAGAACAAGCTTCCTGAGCCTTTGTCTAGCAAACATGAGAGGTTATACACAGACAGACATACAGGAAGTTTAAT
>NW_019762794.1:0-410 GCF_002891405.2 Cryptotermes secundus | reverse complement strand
CTCTCTTTCATCTGCTGTTCCCAGGTTGCATGCAAAAAAATTCCTCATGACTTTCGGTACGACCTACATATGTTTGATCTGAAAATATCTCTTTGCTTTTATATTAAGACTTGATAACTTACTGTCATATGTGTGTGTGTTTTGTGTGAATACACATGTGGGAGAAAATACACTCATATTATGGGGAGGTTCCATTTCTGATAATAACAACCTACTGTTATTAATTGGCATTTGGAAGAAATGAAAACAGTGTTGTTGACTGTATGCAGTCATCCTAAAGCAGATGACAACCATCTGTACATACCAGCAGTAAGAGCACACCAAAAGATCCATAACTGGTAAATACAACAGGAAAATGCAGAAGGAAGTGACAAAAATAAATTCATTCACCAAAGAGAGAGAGAAAAAAA
>NW_019762793.1:0-410 GCF_002891405.2 Cryptotermes secundus | reverse complement strand
GAAAAAAAAATCCGTTTTCAGAATTGTTGCGTAACATAGCAACGGACTGTTTACCAATAATTTATAGGAATCCACAGTGACTCCATTACACATACCATTAATGTTATTTAAGCATATATTCAATTTTATTCTGAGAATTGCACTGTACATATAAATCAACTAAATGGTACAAATGTAGAGTGTTTTATTAACAGGCGGTAGACATGCTCGTAGTAATCACTGCGCTCTGTAGCACTGAAACGAAAGTTATCGTGGAATGTCCCACTCTGAGTACATATGTGCTCAAAGTAATGCAAGTCAGCGTCAAACGGAGAAAACTGCATAATGGCGATTTTCATAATTTGTAAACTTCAGCTAAATGAATTACTACACTTCTTCTTTCTTTTCCTTGGCACTACAGCCCCAGTGGG
>NW_019762792.1:0-410 GCF_002891405.2 Cryptotermes secundus | reverse complement strand
TCTTGCTAGCTTTACGTTGCTATCTTGCCAGGATTGCGTTGCTAGCTTGACAGTTTGGGTTGTTTGTTTGTCAGGTTTGCGTTGCTAGCTTGCCAGTTTTGCGTTGCTAGCTTTCCATCTTTGAGTGGCTAGATTGCTAGCATTGCGTTGCTACCTTGCTTGCTTTCCATTGCTAGCTTGCTTGATTTGAATTATTAGCCTGCTAGCTTTGCTTTGCTATCATGATAGCTTTGAGATGCTTGCTTGCTTGATTTGCGTTTCTCGCTTGCTAGCTTTGCGTTGCAAGCTTGCTAGGTTTGCGTTGCTACGTTGCTAGCTTGGCGTTCTATCTTTCTAGCATTGCGTTGCTAGCTAGCTAGCTTTGGGTTTCTAGCTTGCTAAATTTCTATATATGCGTTGCTAGCTTGATA
>NW_019762791.1:0-410 GCF_002891405.2 Cryptotermes secundus | reverse complement strand
GAATGCAAAATATCTGGTCAGTAGTTGATCTGTTACGTTAAAACCCACACTGATGATCCCTAATTATTTCATCTATCTATGTACTTAACCTTGAGATAAGGCTATTGGATAAAGTTTTGTATGAAGCTGATAGCAGTGATATCCCCCGATAATTACCACAATGTTTATCGCCCTTCTTATGGATCAGGCAATTCTTCCTTATTCCACATAAAACCGATGAACTTATGGATCTCAGACCGTAATATTACGTCTCCTGCTTGAATAAGTTCAGCCGGAATTTGACCACTACCTGGATATGTATGCCTGTTCAACTCTGCAATAGCAGTTTAAACATTAACAGAAGTAGGATCAGATACTAACAGCTCGGCCCTATGTGTTTCTATCTGCCTAGCGTCACTGGTCCTATATAT
>NW_019762790.1:0-410 GCF_002891405.2 Cryptotermes secundus | reverse complement strand
GAGTGAATAATTTTACTAACAAATTCGATTTTTTTATTTGAAAGCCATTAACGCGAACAATTGGTTAGTCCAAACACAGATGCTTTAATTAGTTCGCATTATTCATGTTGCGCTGTGCTTCATACAGAAAGTCGCCTTTCCTTGTAGAGTAGGAAAGCTACGATGAAATGAAACTTAACTATAATATTTGAAACGCATCCCGGCTGGGCATCAGTTGTTAGTTGCATTGTGTAGCTTCAATTCGTGAAGATGGCGAGGCGCAGATTAAATGAAAAATTAATAGACTCTTTAGCGGAGTTCGGGGCACGCGGTAGCATAGTTTGGTTGAGACAGTATGCCACAATCCGGAAGGTCGCCTGGTCGATTCCTGAGGAAGTCATTGGATTTTTCACTTTGCCTAATTCTTCCAG
>NW_019762789.1:0-410 GCF_002891405.2 Cryptotermes secundus | reverse complement strand
TACGTGCAAACTTAACAGCACAGAGGCCAATTACAACGTTAGCACGAAGATGTAGAAATACACAAAAATAATTAAAAAACAATACAAATGACTACAGTTTACATTAATTACAAAGTGAGCATGAATAAAGATACAGAAACAAAGGCACACAGACAGCGAATAATAATAATAACAACAACAAAAACAACAACAACAACAACAACCTGCCTTAACATATATATCAGGGCTGTCCAGCTGGCTTCGAACGGGCAACATGGGTCCCGCTAGTACAGTATATTTGTGCAGCCAAGTAGAATACCCTTCAATTGCCAGAAAAACGAGTTAACGCCTTTGTCCTCTTTAACGAAGTGAGGCGAATCATTCCAAAAAGACTTGAAGAAGAGCGCTAATTTAAGTATGTAAAATTACGG
>NW_019762788.1:0-410 GCF_002891405.2 Cryptotermes secundus | reverse complement strand
TAATAACTGGTTCTGGATTGGATGATTCGATTTATTGATGCCTTCTTTTACAATTTCCTTTATTTACAATGAATTATAGCGCTACCGCTAATCCACCCACTTCACGAATCACTATGACACTCTGTCCGTTTCCTGGCAACGGATTTATCACAGGAACTATCACTCCAGATCACTAGGAAGTCTCTGTCATTTCTTGTTCAATCACCTAGGAATGCCGACCCTCCAGAACACGACCCAATTCACCAATGTTAATTATCTAATCTAATCTAGCTACAAGCAGACTTCCATTATATAGCCGAGGTACGGACTACATAGAAAACACTTTCTATTGTCAGAATTGTTGTGCTACCTAGCGACGAGCTGTAACATGGTTCACAAAGAACACGCCTTCCATTGTTGCGTGTTCCCTG
>NW_019762787.1:0-410 GCF_002891405.2 Cryptotermes secundus | reverse complement strand
AGCCCAGTTGGAAGATCATCAGCCAAATCTGGTGTTCCAGCAAGATGGTGCAACCCCCACACTGGGCTCATATTGTCCTAGAATTTCTTGATATTGGCGCTAGGTTGGACTTGATGGACCAATCCTGTGGCCTCCGTGCTCACCCGATATTATGCCGCTTCATTTCTTCCTGTGGGGTATGTTAAGGACACTGTTTACAAGACCCTTGTGACCTCCATCAATGAAGTGAAGCTCAGAATTGTTATTTTTAAGGATTGCATCATGTTGTGTATATACAATGAACATATATAATTTTTACCATCAACATAGCACCTGAATATGACCCATTTGAGGTCAAAACATGTAGTTCGTGCTATATAAATAATTATACATTGAACAACAAAGGTCCCAGTACAGATCCCTGTGGAACT
>NW_019762786.1:0-410 GCF_002891405.2 Cryptotermes secundus | reverse complement strand
CATCATACTCGTATTCTGTATGCCTGAAGTACATTTTTATGTTATAAATAGTTGCAGTTAAATGCCATTATACCAGGAGCCAAGTGCCAGCATTCTGTCTAACTGGGTTAGGATTAGGCAAGTCTGTATGACTGGGATTCCATCTTATTTTGAGGTCTGAGTATTTATGCCTGTGTCTTGAGGTAACTCAATTCAGATCTCATTATCATACTTTTTGTCATTATTTACGAGTACAAGGTTTCATAGCATGTATCCCTCATGTTATGTCTTTTAGCTTATGAAGCCTTGTCATATTTTGGTAAAAAAGAAACAAGTTACAGCTATCCCCGTCAGAGGTCATGTAGGCCCATAGAGTTGTCAGATGTCAAAGCTCCCACTTTTTCTACACAACTGGCCCACAGATGGCAGTG
>NW_019762785.1:0-410 GCF_002891405.2 Cryptotermes secundus | reverse complement strand
CCCCACTAGCAATAGAAAAGAAATACCTACCTACCTACATACATACATACATTTCTACCTAGTGCTATAAAACGATTTTGTTGGATCTTGGACGTTTTATTCCAGTTTCCTAATCCTATACACAGTCGGTAGGATTTCTTGAAAGAGTGATCAGCCCGTCACAAGCCGGCTATCCACACACCGAAGAACATAAACACAGAATAAATGCATTCAGACATCCATTCATTCAGTGGGATTCGAACCCAAGATCCCAGCGTTCGAGCGAGCATGTCTTAGACCACGTGGCCACTGTGATCGGTTGTTAAATCCTTTAGGAACCCAGAATGTATTTAGCCTAGTCAGTGTAGTGATCAGATGAAGTAATGACACTGAGCTTACAAAAAATATGGCAATTTCACCATTTCCGGACA
>NW_019762784.1:0-410 GCF_002891405.2 Cryptotermes secundus | reverse complement strand
GTTCAGTGAGAGAATGTAAGCCAGGCCAATATAGGCTGTAAAGCAGTGCTGATTTTCCACAGCTTGATATGCAAGGTCCAGCAGTGGTCTAGAACATGAAAATTATGTACATAGAAATTTCATGTTATTGAAATGGGACTTGCATTTTGGATCATAAAGGTAAAGTTATTTCTGTTCCTCATCATCACTCCTTGAGGTTACATACTGGGAACTGAGGTAAAGCTCTATGTGTTCTATAGTTTTATTCCCATTTCATTTATTTATGAAATAATAGTGGGCATTTGAATCTGGTCCAATGTTCAACACTGGCAATATTGAAGCCCACCATTAGGCACTATTTTGAGCAAGTCACCTTTAATATCCAGAACTAATTTCCTTAAAGTAAAGTAAAGCTATCCTTGTAACAGGCC
>NW_019762783.1:0-410 GCF_002891405.2 Cryptotermes secundus | reverse complement strand
CAGGAAGTGTTTTTACGAAGCCCAGAAAAATCAACTAGACGAGCTATTTGTCAGTTAGGTATACCACAAACGGCTGTTTGGAGGGTTGTTCATAACAGCCTTCACCACGGAAACCCCGAAAATAATTTAGAATTCCCCTGTAGAATCGAATATGTCCACAGGCAGCATTAACTGCAGGACCGTTGGACCCAGACACTATTATATTTTTAGGCGTGGCCGGTGATACGAAAGTGCATTCCACAGAGATCCACTTGAGTTAGTTATTACAGAGCTGTGGGCAACACATGTCCTTTACTGTTAGCTGCAGTATGCCACTTCCGTCTTATCATTCCATTTTTCACAAACACACAGGGGGGTCCTAACAACTGTCATGCTAACCCGCATGACCAGAACAATATTCTATACTCCCT
>NW_019762782.1:0-410 GCF_002891405.2 Cryptotermes secundus | reverse complement strand
TTCTTTGTTTGTGTTATCCTGTCTTTGAGTAGAGTCCTTGCGACGAACTGATCATACGTCCAAGGAGTTATATCTTCTGTAAAATTATCGAAATGAAAAGAAAACTTCGACACCACAGGGAATAAGAAGAACGGATAAAGGTTTAACACTGATTTTAACAAAGGACAAATATTCTCATATACAATAAATTTATAAACTTCGAAGAAACCTGAATTATTACGAATAAAGACTAAATAATTATATAGTATTTAAGAGAAGATTTGTCTAATGTTTCATCGCATGAGATGTAGTTGCTTGCTCCGACAATTTAGAACAAATCTGCCGATATAAAATAGAATTAAGGAATGTTCAGGAAAGGTACAAATATTTAAGATAACTCTTTTATGAAAAAACTTGTGTATAGCACTACT
>NW_019762781.1:0-410 GCF_002891405.2 Cryptotermes secundus | reverse complement strand
TTTCTTCATAGTCATCGCCGTGAAAACCTCAAAACTTACAAATTATAAATAGTTCGGATAATTCTATGAGAAAATACCTAAACAGACCCTGTATTTTGTCAGCCTCAAAATTTCTGTATATGTCTATTAAACAGTTTTCAAATTCTTGACGTCTTCTGAACTGACGGCATGCCAGCCCATTCCATGAACTTGCACAATTTAACGATATAATCATACTGAAACATGCCAATTAATATTGCTGCAGCTTAGAACTATAGTTATACACTACAGTGACATGAAATGTAAATTCCTCACAGTACAACAGGGTTGCTTTAAAATATTAAACACTTAATAAAGGAAGAGTTAGTAAACATCCTGACCGGCCCCGCCATAGCTCAAGAGGTTAGTCGCTGGCTTCCCACCGTGGCGGT
>NW_019762780.1:0-410 GCF_002891405.2 Cryptotermes secundus | reverse complement strand
CGTTGCTAGCTTGCAAACTTTGCGTTGCAAGATTGCTAGCTTGGCTTTGCTAGCTTGCTGGTTTGTTTGCTAGCTTGCCACTTTGCATTGCTAGCTTGCCTAGTTTTCTTTCTAGCTTGGTAGCTTTGAGTTGCTAGCTTGTTAGCTTTGAGGTGCTAGCTGGCTAGCTTTGTTTGCTAGCTTGATATTTTTCGTTGCTTGCTTTGCGTTCATTGTTTGCAAGCTTTCGTTTCTAGCGTGCTAGTTTGCGTTGCTAAATTGCTAGTTTTCTGTTTCTTGCTCCCTTTCTTTTCTTGTTAGCCTTAGTTGCTAGCTTGCTGGGTTTGCGTTGCTTGCTTGCTAGCTGTGCGTTTTTAGCTTGCTAGCATTGCGTTGATAGTTTGCTAGGTTTGCGTTATTGCCTTGCTAGC
>NW_019762779.1:0-410 GCF_002891405.2 Cryptotermes secundus | reverse complement strand
TATATCCTTCACATATGTCGAAAAACATAATAAAGTTAATAATTGAAAAACTTCGAAAAGAACAATAATTCGGGAACTATCGGATATTGCAAGGGCCAGTGAAGATAATTGTGATATGCACTTGAGAGCGTTTTGAATTGTCAATATTACGGAAAAATGCATTTAAGGCCATTTTTAATATCGTGATGTATTCCAGGTTTCATAGATTACGTAGAGACTTTAACAGAAAAATATATGCAAGCTTTATCCTGTGAGAAAATTCTGAAATAAAATGTTCCGTATAAATATATAATGATTTCATACAATATCAGAGGCATTCAGTCATAAGATATTGCCGACGGCCAAACAGTGCTAAACTGAGCATAACGATGCTCAGTAGTCATTTGCGCACACCTGTCATAATGTACACT
>NW_019762778.1:0-410 GCF_002891405.2 Cryptotermes secundus | reverse complement strand
TCCACAGCTTGGAAAGAATATTTAAGGTGCCCAAGAAATACAAAATACAGTACACAATTATAAAAGTACTCACACTTCCACATATGCAATACTGTACTACTCTTAGTAGTCAGTGTTGTGAGGTGCTTGATTTGTGTTATGTATTCAAATTTCTATAGTTTCAGGAGGGAACTCTGTAAGCTGACCCTTCAGGCAGATACAATTTGTAAAGTGGTTCCTCATCGAATTTGCTCCATGGCTGTGCATCCAGCAGAGAATAATCTGCTTCTGGCTGTTGGAGATAAGTGGGGTAACCTTGGTATGTTCCAACACTGTCAATAGCTGAGGCTGTATAATCTAAAATGGTAGGATGATTTAATGAATATACAGGGTGCTATTGGAAAGTTCCAAGACTAGATCAAGAAAGAAAT
>NW_019762777.1:0-410 GCF_002891405.2 Cryptotermes secundus | reverse complement strand
TCATGTTTGCATGCTGTATTTATACACTGCCCACTGTTCTGTCTGCAGTATGCACTGAGGCAACCAACAGCCTACTCTATGTAGTCTGTGCTGAGCCAGGACATAACTGACTCTGACTCTGGCTCTGCTTACTTTTCCCTGTCTTGTATGCCACTGGGCAGCCAAAAGCTTGTGAAGATGGAATTCATCACAGCAACCCCTGATGTTCGAAACAGATGGTTCTGAAGTCCACATTGATACAGCTGATTGCCCACAAAGATTTTGTTGTATAATATCACTGAAAGCTTCAAATCATATAAAGTGCTTGCCAGGTTTTCAGACATTATTGATTCCTCTGTGCACTGGTTACACTAATCTTGCAGACTAAATTTCATCCATGGGCCATAGTTTATTAATGTATGTTATAGATA
>NW_019762776.1:0-410 GCF_002891405.2 Cryptotermes secundus | reverse complement strand
ACAGCTTGGTGCACGGACGCAAGACTTACTCTCCCTGACTACAGAATCGTCTAATTAATGTTTCATGCTAGACTAAGTCTGGAAGTTCGCAAGACTGGTTTCAGCAGTATGACACGGTGTATTTGTTTTCAGTCCTGTTTGATATTCTGGAAGTCTCTGGGAAAACGGATATTCTAAGTCCAGATTTCATGGCGGTCTCTAGATTGTCAAGGATAACGTCAGGAAAATACATTAAAATATTTAACTTCCTCTTCTTCTTACATACCTCCGTATTCATTCTCCATATTATTTATATTATGTCTCACTACATATTTTAATATTTGCAGTTGAGTTAACATCGTTTGATGAAGGAAGGAGGAGTATTATCTTATACGTAGGGAAGTCAAAAATTATCCGCACTCTTGTTTTTC
>NW_019762775.1:0-410 GCF_002891405.2 Cryptotermes secundus | reverse complement strand
GCACTCGGCCCCTACAACCGTGATGTGAGAATTGATAATGTTTCTGAACGCAATGCTAAAGCAAGGTTGCAAAACAAATGACAGACGCTTAGAAAATCTGTTACTGGATTAGAAGTTCTGGTGAAGTGCATGATGTCCTGAATGCCATGATGGTCACACTCGTGAGAGGGGTTGACACTTCGAAGCATGGAGAAGAGACAGAGAAAAAAGAGAAGGAGTAGAGAAGGTGGGAAAATAACAAGAAATATAAATTTGACAGGGGTAAGACAGAAATATATTCAAAGAATTTATTTTATTGTTTACAATGGAAGCAAACCTGTTCCCTTCATCCTGAATTCATAGTATCTGCCAATACTGCCTAATGCATTAGAGGCACAAGCGAGATGCATCATGCCCCAAGTTAATTTTCT
>NW_019762774.1:0-408 GCF_002891405.2 Cryptotermes secundus | reverse complement strand
TGTGTTGTTCTGTGTGCAGGTAGAGGCCTTGCGACTGGCTGATCCCCCGTCCAAGGTGTCCTGCCGACGGTATATAGGGTCAAGAAACTGAAAAAGTAGCCAAGTCCCAACAAAGGACTGTAGAGCCATAATAATAATAACAGAAAAGCAGACGCGCTTACAGGAGTCAGTGAAGAAGCCAGGTCGGAAACTCGTTACATTTGCCTGCGAATGAGAACTACCCAAAGAGAGATGGAATGATTTGTATCAGTCTGCACCGCAGAGGACTCGAAGTTTTGAATTCCTATTATGACAATATGCAAACCATCTCTGAGTTTCTCGATATGCTTAAGTGTACGGACGTGAAACTTGCAAGCTCCAAGGTCTTACTTGTAAGATTTGAGGCTTTCACGGCGGTGACTATGAAGA
>NW_019762773.1:0-410 GCF_002891405.2 Cryptotermes secundus | reverse complement strand
CGATGGCGCTATAGTTACTTGTAGTTACGATCTGTAAGTATTCAATAAATACAGCTACCAATACAAACCACGTCTGTAGTCATTCATACGCGTGAACATATGTACGTCTGAAATTTTAGACACATTAAGCGTTAGAGAACAAGAATTCCGAGGCATTCGTCTGATGCTGAGTCTCTTGTATACATAGAATATTCTGAACATTTCGGTGATCAAACGAAACGCCACTGTTTCTGACGTACGTAGTTACAGACGCTGCTCATTAAGGATTTAGAACTGCTCCGGTTCAGGATTCAAACTGGTCCATACGTTTATCGGGCGTCCCTCATGTCTTCCATTTTTCAGATTTATCGCACTGACAAAGAAATTAACGCATTCTTTCCAAATGTTACAGACTTTTAGTTCCATATTTT
>NW_019762772.1:0-410 GCF_002891405.2 Cryptotermes secundus | reverse complement strand
GAACCCGGACCTCTGGATCTGTAACCAGGAACTCTAACCACTAGATCAAGTATCATTGCCAAAATAATTTTGCAGGAAATAGAACAAGAATTTGGAGGAAGATGATTTGTAGACGAGGAATTTATTCCGTTTTACAGTGAACATATTGCTCTAGAAATAACAGAATAATTTACCCATATGCACTTTGCAATAAAATTCACAACAGGAAAAGAAAAATTTGATATTTAGAAGTAATCGTAAAGGGGACAGGCAGATTGTATTTGGAAAATGCAAGAAACCTACAAACGTAAACTCGGCAATACAGAAGAATTCCTGTCCTTCAGGAGGATGTAAGAAAGCAGATTTCAAATATGTGCAAAACAGAATAGACATTCTACGAAATGACCACGCAAGAGGAAACAAATAACCAA
>NW_019762771.1:0-410 GCF_002891405.2 Cryptotermes secundus | reverse complement strand
CATTAAGTTTATATATCCTGCCGGCGTATGTATAAAGGAAATATTCTGAATAAAGAATCTAGTGACTTTATAATGATGACGTAATAGTCTACGTCACTAACTGATTATGACGTACCCTTGTTCCCACAGTGGTTGGAATATACTTGTCTGTGCAGAAATTGTGGTTCTGCACAAACTTCTCGCTACTGGCAGAAACGTTTGCAGAATAATATCATTTTCGCAGCTTTCACTGCCGTGACTTCTTACATTTTAGTGGCACCGTCTGCTGGTGTAGATGGATACCACTGTTTCAACTTCAGCATGGAATTGAAAAGAGTGAGGTGGGCTCAGCGTAAACAGGCAAGAAGCAGAGAGGTAATTAGGCAAATCAAAGGGCAAAGGTTTCCAACTCCGTGCCCCTCTGAAACACG
>NW_019762770.1:0-410 GCF_002891405.2 Cryptotermes secundus | reverse complement strand
TACAGAGGAGGAGATTAGCATCTAGATCTGACGAAAGCTGAGGTTTACCACAGAGGGACAGTTTACGTTCGTGAGAAACGAGAGTGATTGCAGAAATTGTAAAACAAGTGTAGTCTGTTTCTCCTCAAGGAGTGATAAATTTAATATGCGCATTATGATTTTCCACCCCTATACCATGAAGCCAAACTTCTCCGTGTGTATGTTGTTTGAATCTTGAAAGCATTACTCAGAATTACTGGGTTTTTGGACTTTGTCCATCGTCCGGTGCTCTAGAAACTAGACAAAACAACGTTGTGAAAAAATGGATCTGTCCAGTATTTGAGTTTATCCCTTTCTAATGGATCTAACAGAGTAGGTGTCTTCCCTCCCCTCACCTGAGGACGGAAACAGATCTAGTTTCCGAAACGTTG
>NW_019762769.1:0-410 GCF_002891405.2 Cryptotermes secundus | reverse complement strand
AGAATAAACGCACACAGACATCCATGACTGGAGTGGGATTCGAACTCACTATCCCAGTGTTCGAGTGGGCGAAGACAGTTCATGCCTTAGGCCGCACGGTCGCTATGATTGGCACTAGGCTGCCATACAAAATATAAAACATAGAGAGAGAGACAGACAGTGGGGAGAACCTCATTTCTGTGCATTTATAAGTGGGCATTGTGTAAAAACACAAATATACCTACATTTTGCGGAGAAAATATCGCAGTGCTTATATAAATACACTTACGTTTAGTGCTTTCTACTCTGCAGATTATTGCTTAGTTTAACTAAAATTTCCTTCCATATTCCAGTTCTTGTCGGTTGTTTAAAAGCAATTAAAATTTCCGTCTCATCTCCTGCACTCTGGCCCTCTTTACCATCGTTTCTAA
>NW_019762768.1:0-410 GCF_002891405.2 Cryptotermes secundus | reverse complement strand
GTCGTAACTACAAATAACTATAACACTATTGCCGATTTCCACACTTTACAGTTCAATAGAGCACACAGTCTAGTGTTCTCAGTTTGTTACTATACGTTTCCTGATAACGGCTCCCACAACGGCTGTTCCTCTCCCTCCCGTTGAAGTCCTCTCTTCACAGTCCCGCACAGAACTGACTATGAACTCACTAAGCTTTAACTGTGTCCCTTGCTTATAACATCTCGGCACGGACAACATAGCAAATATCTCTTCTATTGTTGCGTTCGTGTCTGTTGCTGCGGGAACGTATTTACCGAGCCGTTGTCTAGAAACGGCCTTAGTATATTTGCCTATTTCGCTGTCGTTCCATACCAACGGCTCTACGCACCACAGTATTATGAATAAAGGCCATGTTCTTAGACCTGATATCC
>NW_019762767.1:0-410 GCF_002891405.2 Cryptotermes secundus | reverse complement strand
GTCTCTCCAGCTGCCCTCAGCACAGTCTGAAAGTCCTCTCGCTCCCAAATCCCACGTGTCTTTTAAAGTATGTACTCAGTTGTGAACAGAATTTTTCATTTTTCATATTTCGATGTGGTTTGGCGAGGGATAACTATACTTTAGCGCTATCATGTGTATAGAAAGGCACATCGTAAATTAACTCGTCGAGTAATAGTGTTACAGATTCACACGAAACCTGTATTGTGGACTTGGAACGCTAGAGAAGATAAATGTGGGATTCTTGACGAGGAAATCGATCCAGAAGGAACAGCTTCTGGCTATGTAGAGTGGCTGCAGCTGGCTTGTACTAGGGTCCAGTCGCGAGCAGGTTATTGTAGACAGAAACCAGTCTCTTCGATCTACTATCAGACCCGGTAATTCGTGGTAGT
>NW_019762766.1:0-410 GCF_002891405.2 Cryptotermes secundus | reverse complement strand
ATATATGTATATGCTACACTCGTTAATAAAACAAGATGGAAGAAAAGGTAATGATGTTCTATATAGGTCTTCGCTTAATAACAGAAATACAGAGTGTCTGCTATTAAATTAATTGAAAACAAAGTATTTAGGCTTATACAAGAATGCTTCTTTAGAAACGTCTGCAATGATATTTGAGGAAACACTTTTGTTGCTCATGATTGTTATTTTGCAATTAATTATCTATGTTCTTAAAAACTCACACGACATTTCTGTGACCTTCAGATTCTAATAATTGCGGGGCACAAGAAATTGCGCTCCCGCACTAAAACTGCAATTTCACGTGCATAAAATTATATTTAACTCTTTATAATTACCAGAAAATACAAATAAGTTGCCTTAAAATAAATAAAGATGAGAATAAAATATGT
>NW_019762765.1:0-410 GCF_002891405.2 Cryptotermes secundus | reverse complement strand
TCGGCACTTATTAAATTAAATTCGCCCCGCAACTTTCAGTATCGAAATCTTTTCAGGAATTTTGGGTGTCAAATATGATAACACATGAGCAGACGCGAATTTCTCAAGATGATCTTATTTTATGGATTCATGAAACGCATAAAAAGAAGTAGGAAGAAACGTAGCACATAACACATATGTATTCGCAATTGCAGCATGTAGAATTTGTTTATTTACAGTCAACAAAAGCAGCCATTCTTCAGATCATTGTAACCAGATGATATGGCAGAAGTGTGGTTTAAGAAGGCATTGTCAGAATCCAGTGGCTGTAAAACTAAAGGAAGCGCTGACGAAACGTAGATCATTGCAAGAACAATACCGCCTCAACAGCAAGTCTGCTAGTGACCAGTACTGGCCGGAAAGATAGGATA
>NW_019762764.1:0-410 GCF_002891405.2 Cryptotermes secundus | reverse complement strand
CTTGTGTGTGTGACAGCTAATCTTACCATTTGGTAATCCCTCAGACTGTATAAACCTGGTTAGTCAAGGTTTAGGGATGCAAACAACGCTAGCCCCAAAGCTAATGGACAGTGCACAGAGAAATGAATTACGTTCCTTTGTAATTCGTTAAATGTACTGACAGAAAAGTTTTTCAAATACAAACTTTAAATCTTCAGTAGATTAATATTTTTCTATACAATCCGTTTATATGCAGGTAATTTTTGCCAAGTACGATGAATTCTATTTAAACTTCACGTAAATTAGGTATAGATATTGTAGTAGACATACTTTAAAAAAATACCTCTCATACCAAATTTAATTAAAAACCCATTAAGTGATATTGGTGATACAAGGAGACGGAATGGATATGGCCTCCTCTTTACATACCT
>NW_019762763.1:0-410 GCF_002891405.2 Cryptotermes secundus | reverse complement strand
ATCCATGCGGATTTTCCCTCCAAACCACTATTCAACCATTGTTCTGTCCTCATCTGTCCCCTCCACTTTGAGACATGCGGGACAGACCGACCAGCCATTAAGCGCGATAGAAACCCTGAGTTCTAGGTGAGTTTAGCCTGCTACTTAGCCCCTAGCATAACTCAGATTAGCGTGGTCTATTACAGATAAAAGTGTAAAATTATCCCAGAGCTTAATTAATTATGAACCAACCCATTACGACTTATGTAGGAATTGAGGTATAGCTTCACCATTCTAAATCTCAGTACTACATGGCTTCAAGTTGTCAGCTTCGAGCCCCGTCCATCTACTCCCAGAGAAACATTTCCCGTAGCATTGTACAGGAGGTCAAGTGGGTCCCAGAGTCGGTCTAAACGTTATTGAGTAGAGAA
>NW_019762762.1:0-410 GCF_002891405.2 Cryptotermes secundus | reverse complement strand
CACTAGAATTCGGGACAAAATCGTACGACAGTTAACTTATCCTTAGACAATGCGGCGCAGTTTAATTGTTTTTTGAACAACATTAACGAATCAAAATTAGATCCTGAATAAATTGTGAGTAAATTAAATTTTGAAGACTGCTTGCTACTATTCGGTTCCAAGACTTTTAGCTTCCAGTCTTGTATCTAAAAGCTGTAGATTAAAATGCACATGACTATGCATGTAAAAATACGTCCCTCGCCCTAAGGGAAGAACTTAGATTGAGTGTGAGGGGAGCACTGAGCAGAACATTTTGATCTAAAGGTAGGGAAGTAACAGGGGGTTGACGAAAATTACATGATGAGGAGCTTCATAATGTTTACTCTTCAGCAAACAAGGGTTATCGAATCAATGTAGGTCAGATTTTTTTT
>NW_019762761.1:0-410 GCF_002891405.2 Cryptotermes secundus | reverse complement strand
TAGATTCATTAATTAATCCATTATAGGGTGG
The DNA here is from genome assembly GCF_002891405.2 of Cryptotermes secundus. Taxonomy (NCBI): domain Eukaryota; kingdom Metazoa; phylum Arthropoda; class Insecta; order Blattodea; family Kalotermitidae; genus Cryptotermes; species Cryptotermes secundus. Next base: position 379 of record NW_019762761.1, on the reverse strand, counting down.
AGCAAATGCCTGGCTTGCCTCCCCCACTGCGGCTACTACACGAAGTGTTGCGGTTTGACAAGGACCATCGTTAGGTGTGTCTGCTGTTGCACATAAACTGTGACTCTGTTGTCTTACGCTACATATTAAGTTTTTTCTTTACTACTTGCACAAACCTAGTTGTTTTTATTGTACTCATAATTAAAAAAGAAGTTTAAAATTAAAAGGCTACGTGATGTGGCGCCTCTCTTAATGTCGCGAATTCGTGTATTTGTGTGCCCGGGTTCGTCGTGGTACCTGTAAGGTGCGAAAGTTTGTAATTTTATTAGACCTGTTTAGGGATGATTGAGGGCGGGGTGTGCTGCTATCTGCCATGTAATTCGTATAGGGAATCAAATAT
>NW_019762760.1:0-410 GCF_002891405.2 Cryptotermes secundus | reverse complement strand
AATTAATAACAATATTCCGGACGCGCGAACTTGTGAAGTGGAAGCGACTCTGATTTACGTGAAGTAGAGTCCTAAAATGGAGCTAGGGAGAAAATTGGTTTTAGCTCTAATTTACGGGCAATAACTAAGAATCAGCAGAGCTAGACACGTGAAATTGGGCACAGAGGGGCAATACAGTTAGTTACACATTTGAAATTAAATATTTGTGTAGTCAACAGTTACAAACGTGGAAATGATACGAAACTCTGGGGATATGTCAGATAAATTTTAAATACTTAAGTAATAAGATCCACACAAAAATAAAGTAAACTATCGACAATAGCAGTACTAGATCTCTGGCATGAGAAATATGTGCGTACGAAAGGTTTTTTTTTTGTATTTTCTGCTCTGAACGCATTGTTTGAATTGCT
>NW_019762759.1:0-409 GCF_002891405.2 Cryptotermes secundus | reverse complement strand
CCCCGCCTCCACACGTGGTTAAAATTTTGCAAAATTCATGGGATCGCATTATATAGCCTTCGCACTGACCACTCACAGAAAACAGCCTGTATTGTTATAGAGAATTGTTTACCGCAAAGTTGCACAGCAGCGGTCACAGCGCCGTACTTCTATCCTTGCCTTGCGTGTATTCGGTGGCGAGGTGTTTAACGGTCCGTTACCTAACAACGCTTTGTCCATCCCCGTTTCAGTATATTGCCTTATAATATTGAATATCTAACCTTGTAATTTTGCTAACGCTAGTCCGCATCAATTCTTAGTTTCCGGGATACACAGCATGAAGCACTTTGCCCATTACATAGAAGGGTGCACACTCCTCTCCTGTTACTTAGGTTCCACACTCGATAAACCCACCCGTAAAACAGAGCGA
>NW_019762758.1:0-409 GCF_002891405.2 Cryptotermes secundus | reverse complement strand
ACTTTCAACCGTCAACATGGCGTTATATCCCAGAGGCAGTATGCTCCCAGAGGCAGTATGCTTCGAACATTATGGTAGTTATATTAAGATAGATAAATTGACGAGTCATCCGTGTGTTAAATTGAGGGCTGATAAAGTAAAATATGCAAATGCTATTGAAAATCGTCGTCAAACCACAATAACGTTTCTCTGTGATTCTCACAGGGAATTTTGCTCGTAAAACTGCAGGAGATAAACCATAGTTTCGGTGTAAGAGGAAGTTAAATTAAACAACTCAGTCGGTCAGAAGCCATAAACTGGATTCGTGGATTATCGGTGACCTTCCGTGTGTTATGACACACAACGCCAGCAGGACACGAGAAAGATCAATGGCGAAGCGACTGAAGCTGCAATAACTATTTCTGTTACA
>NW_019762757.1:0-409 GCF_002891405.2 Cryptotermes secundus | reverse complement strand
ACCTGTACAGTAAGAACTGGAATAGCTCAGTCGGCATAGTGACTGGCTACGGGATGAACGGCCGGGATTCGATTTCCAGCAGAGGAAATATATTTTTCTCTACTCCGCAGTGTCCAGACTGACCCTGGGGGCCCACACAGACTCTTTCAGTGGGTACCAATGGCTCTTTTACCAGAGGCGTGATGCTGTCCACTCAATTCTATCAAGAATGATGGAGCTATACCTCCACTCAGCCATATATTATCTTTTCACCTTTACAGTTTTATGTAGGGAGATTGTCCTCATAAATTGTTGAAATTTGACCAAAATCGTTACAGCCATTTTTGAGAAAATCTTGTTGTTATGTTTGAAGGGCCCGCAGTTTTGGAGCTAGAGAGTTCATTGTCACCTGCCCCCGACCCATGACAGA
>NW_019762756.1:0-409 GCF_002891405.2 Cryptotermes secundus | reverse complement strand
TGGTACAACAACAGAAGAACAGTGTTTTCTGTGGTCCACGCAGCTGTCTTTGCTACGCATCGGTGCGGTGAACACGTGACTGCGGCAACGAATGCGGACACAATAGGCGAGCTATGTTTTCTGTTGGCCCGTGCCGAGATGTTATAACTGGGACGGTTTCGGACAACTAGTTAGTTGCAAGAGTGCTCAGTTTAAATTCCAGCTATGAAGAGAAGACTTTATACGTGATATTTAGAATACGTAATTCAGTAAGACTATTATAGATTCTGTGTTAAAATTCGTTGCCAGGACCCGGCTAGTGGTGACTGTAATAGACTTAGGACACCAGTCTACATGTGCCAATGATCCGTAAAATATACTGACAAGTCGTGAGTGTGTAAGTGGTCAATAAATCGAGTCACCAATCCAA
>NW_019762755.1:0-409 GCF_002891405.2 Cryptotermes secundus | reverse complement strand
TCCATGCCTTAAGTGGGATTCGAACCCACAATCCCAGTGTTTGAGTGAACGAAAACGGTTCATGCTTTAGACCGCGCGTCCACTGTGATCGGCTTTCCGCCCTCTCTACCGGAAGCGGAAGGAGTGGACTCCGTGACCTCGAGCACGCCCCAGCACTTACCACTCCTATGCCCTCCATGGCAAAGATGACTGTAGCGAAGAAGAGAGGCAGTTGCTCGACTTTGGCGATATGATCCAGATCACCAGTGTCTAAACTGTCTTTGAATATGTAGTAGAGTGTGATGACAAAGCTGACGATGATAAATATATTCGCCAGCGCTGAGAATGGAACCAGGTACTTGAGATTCCTGATCAAACCGATAGGTATCAGAAAAACTAGTAACATGGGGATGTACATTCTTATATCCAG
>NW_019762754.1:0-409 GCF_002891405.2 Cryptotermes secundus | reverse complement strand
TCATTCCACCCCTTAATATAACACCCACCACCCTCTGAGAAACCTCATAACCCCTTATGGAAACCAAAGCTTTATTACTGTATCCACACGTGCCAGAGACCGGTCCAAACCCTTAAAAATCCTATTTATTTAAGTTTCATTTCAGTGGTTTTCCTTCATGTCTGCGCCTTTCAAGTGGCCTCTTTTATTCAGGTTTTACTGCTAAATATCTATATGGTTTTATCTCCTCTCTTGTGCATGCTACACGTCATGTTAATCCCTGCCTCGCTGATTTGACTGCACTGCTATTGTTTATAGAGTAGTACAAGCGATGAAGCTCCTCGTCATGTAAATTTCACCAGTTTCCTGTCGCTTCCTGCCCTTTCGTAACATCCTCGGTTTTTGTCCATACTTTAATGCGACAGACCAA
>NW_019762753.1:0-409 GCF_002891405.2 Cryptotermes secundus | reverse complement strand
TTTCCATTATCATCTGCCTACTCCCCTCATCTTCTCTCCTCCTTCCTCCTCCTCCTCAGACACATCTGATGTAAGCTCTTCATCCATAGTTTGTTTTAACCTGTGCACCTCTCACATTAAATCATCATCACAGAATATGTATTCATGAAATGATATGCTTACTGTCAGCTGACCCCAGTTATTTTTGGCTATGTGAAGTTAATTGAATCCACATTTCACTGTTGTTGTACATGTGACAGTGTCATAGTGCCATGGCTCTGGACGGAAACATTGTACATGCAGAATGTTTGCAGCTGTTGATGTGCTTGAGATGTGACAAATTTCAACTAAAAGCAATCATGTGACCAGATTTCCCAGCCCAAAATTGTGAACACGTCATAAATGTTGAGGATGGGTGTAAAAAAAAAAA
>NW_019762752.1:0-409 GCF_002891405.2 Cryptotermes secundus | reverse complement strand
AATTAAAAAAATTAGTCCTAATGGAGCCTGGTCACACCGTGTAATATACTCGTTTTCCTTATTTTTGCTCAGGTACCATTTTAATGCTTGTATTAGTTTGATTAGTGTATCTTCTTGTGTGCTGTTTGCTGTCATTGTTGGCGTTTCAATACTATTTCTGAACGCTTGGGCGTATGTCTTTGTCGGCCTACCTTCAGTTTTCTGTGGTGCTGAAGGGCTTTCGTTCTCTTGTCTCGGTGTATTTGTAATAAGAAAATCTTGTGCGTATGATTCCTCGGTAGACTTTGCAGCCTCTGTAAATAGTGGGAGGCGACTGCCCATAATGTAGACATTTTGCTGGTTGTCTCTTTGGCAGTGTACATTGAACAGTACTATGTGATCTGCCACATTTCACGCATCTCGGTCTGTG
>NW_019762751.1:0-409 GCF_002891405.2 Cryptotermes secundus | reverse complement strand
CGAATGTCTAAGATCTAGCAAACCGAAGTGAAACGGAGAGTTTCAGATGGTAGGCCGAAGCCCGAATTGGGGCTGTGGCGCCTGCCCCTCGCTTTGTGTCTGATCATGTACACTGTTTAATTACGAGAAGAGCGTAGTGAAGCACATTAAAGAAACACGTGCTGTACGTAGAACTTTCTGAAACTGGGTAACATTAATATGTTCTCCGTTTTCTAGTTGATTATTAATATGATACAAATATGCTGTTTCATCCCTCACGTAAAAAACGGAACTCATTTTGTTGTTGGGAGTTTAAATATTTTCATTATGCATTTGTGTTATATGGTGTAACTAAGTATTTAAAACTAACATTTTCTTTAATTTTATCACAATGCAAAATATTATAGTGATGGTGTATTAAATGACCGAC
>NW_019762750.1:0-409 GCF_002891405.2 Cryptotermes secundus | reverse complement strand
TCGATGTCCCGGCCGGGATTCAACTCAGGCACTTCAATAATACAATTCAGAAGCCTCACACTTGAGTGAGTGAGCTCGGTGTCGGATGATGCAATGAATAGCAAGAAATTAGTTGGAGGGAATTTGAAACGAAGTGGTCGTGGTATTATTCAGGCACCTGCCTGGAGAAGCTGAGGAAGACAGCGACAAAAAACTGTTGTCCGGCTTGCTCACTTAGGAGTACGGAAGGTCGTGTTAGTACGTCTCAGCACCTACTTATTTTGCAGTCGGTCCGTCCATTAGCACTTCGGAATAGAGCGGTCGCTCTGCATGTAAAACACTACCCTTATTGTCAGCCCCTAAACAGGCGATTCCCATGCGAGTTGAGACCATAAATGGTCTCTTTGCGAACCAAGTTTCGATAATGGGG
>NW_019762749.1:0-409 GCF_002891405.2 Cryptotermes secundus | reverse complement strand
TTCGTGTGGTGTTGTCCTGTGTAGCTAGAGGTCTTGCTGTGGGTCGACCCCCCCATGCAAGGTGTTCTACCAAATGCATAAGGATTCATAGTTTAGAATAAATGTTGAATCGGAACACCAGGATTCCGAACCCGTGATAAATAAGATGAAGAAGACTCGTTCTTGAGGAGCTATTAGTTGCACACCTACTCCAGGAATTCCCCTCTCTTACGAAACTCCGAAGTTTCGTTACAGTGTTTAAAGAGAAAGAAGAAGTATAAATTGTGCTGTAATCATCCGGCTTCGGGCCCAGCCTAAGATTTGAGGTAATTATGTGGACCTCATGCTACAAGGGCCGCTCACCAATGCTTTAGCTATTTATAAATAAACAAGCATTCATCATATTGCATGAGTCAGCTCATTGTTAACT
>NW_019762748.1:0-409 GCF_002891405.2 Cryptotermes secundus | reverse complement strand
CCAACGACTAACCGCTTGAGCTATGGCACTGTAAATTATGTTTATATAACATGTTAACGCTCGAAAATTCGTTAATATGCAAACCCGAAGCTGTGTGTAGATAGAGATAGGTTACAAGTATGTCGGTATGATCATTGGTTCAAATGGACTTGTTGTGCGTAAGGTTTCAGGCATACTCAGACAGATAGGTGTATAAAGAACGAAACTGCTCTGATGATTGTACGGAATATACCCCATGATGAGATGTCTCAAAATGGGGCCAGAAAGCCTACTCATATTGTGAGACGGAAGGGACACAATTTCCACAAAGCCAGGATTTCGGTTAGAGAGAGCAGACCAGTTTCAGTTTCCAGCTGCAAGCTGTTGGACTTGATGACCTCACACCGGCGACTAGCTTCTGGGATATAAC
>NW_019762747.1:0-409 GCF_002891405.2 Cryptotermes secundus | reverse complement strand
AATATTACGTTCTAAGATCCATAAGCTAATTAACTCTATTTGGAACAGAGTTGGAAGAGGTTACCGTTCATAATTAAGTTGTAATGTATTGGTTTTTGCCAGCAAACAAGAAACTGGCTCATTCACCTTTAGTCTGCTCCTCCTCAAGGAGCTTATCTCCAGGTTTGAAGTACCTAGTCTTGTATACGGATGTTGATCCAGTGAACTTCCTCCTTAATGACTCATTGAACACCACATTATGGTGACACCAGAATGAAGTTTGAATCTCAGAGATTGTGTGTGGTGTGCTCATGACAGCGAAGAAGGAAGGAACCAACCTACTGCTGCTTTGATTGTGAAACTGGTTTGTGTTGAAATGGTTGCTTCAAGAGTTGCCACACAGTTCTCAGCTTTTAATTGGATTCCTCAT
>NW_019762746.1:0-409 GCF_002891405.2 Cryptotermes secundus | reverse complement strand
TAATTGGATTTGTTATACAAGTGAATGTAGTTACAGCAATAAATAAATGTTTACAGTTTGTAACAATTACTTCTCAAATGTGCTATCAAATACGTATCCCTTTACAAAGGACCATTAGAACCGGTTGGGATTGAAATGCAATGCAACTCCTTGCAGAGTGGTATGCAGAAATGATTATATAAATACAATGAAGAAAACAGAAATAACAATTGAAACTTCTAAGGCGGTTGATACAGAAATAAACTCAAATATAAGTAACTGTAACTTGATATCCTATCACCAGAATGAGGGGGAGAGTCTTAACATAAACACAGGCAATACGAGTTGATACTTTCCGAACATGGGAGTTCAAATATCTGGAAATGAGGGTACCAGATCAAAATTTGAATCACAAGGAAATTCTTGCAAT
>NW_019762745.1:0-409 GCF_002891405.2 Cryptotermes secundus | reverse complement strand
CTTGAGACGCCAATGGAAGTTCCGTTGCCCAGGAAATTCACTGCGTTTTACTGAGCATAAGAGTTAAAGCTAATTTTCCACGATCGCGTTTGTGGTACGTCTTTGCGAAAACTGATCAGTCGTGTGTCTGTATGGAAACGGCTAAATTTAAAGATAGCAGCAAGAGCCAGTAAAAAAACGGTAGTCCAACATCGGTTCCATATCAGGCCGCCACTGGTCATCCGCGAAATGCAAGTTAGAGGCATGACCACCCAGCCTCCTATTCAATGAATACTAGAGGGGCTCTTTCACTGGGGGTAAAGCTCCATCTAGTGTCAAGATCAAGAATAGTGGGGGTAAACCTACACTACACCATATGCCTTCATAGCGTTGTGCTTAATTAAGCAGAGGGAAATTTTACACTATCAAG
>NW_019762744.1:0-409 GCF_002891405.2 Cryptotermes secundus | reverse complement strand
TAATAAAAGTTGCCTGGTTGATGGTTCTTGTGTGGCCGAAATATATAGCAACAAGGAAAGAATGTAAATATACGTAGTAGATGACATTTAAAATATTTAACAGATACTTTTAGTGCATTAAATATATTTTAGTGTCTTTTATAGAAAGGTTGACTTTGTTGCATTACAGGCGGTATACTTACATCTAAAATTGATGCCACAGTACAACTGGATGCTGAAATGTAATATACAGCGTAAAATCTGTTCTTCTGGTCAGTTATAATACCGATAAAACCTGTGGTTTTATGCAGCATAGCAATTATGTACTACTGATTAACCGTTTCAGAATTTATATCGGCTGTAGTAGAACTGTAGGTAAAAGAAGGACGCAAAATTTCAAATAATTTGTCTGAAAGGCATTATTGTATCA
>NW_019762743.1:0-409 GCF_002891405.2 Cryptotermes secundus | reverse complement strand
GCATAAAGTAACTCTGACTCTGACTGAAGTTAATTAGTTGAGAGTCAGCAACTCAGGACCAGTTGTGACTTGTGAGATGGTAGCCAATCAGCAATGACTGGTGAAGACCATGTAACAGACTGAGACAGCATGTGCTGCAGTGATTCATTATGTATGTAGAGTAGTGATACTATTAGATTTCCTGTAGTTACAAGTTGTGAGAGTCCAGTAAATTAAATTACCAATCCAAATCCCATGTCTGCTCACTAGCACCTGACAGTGTAAATACAACTTTACATGTTTTGGGCAGCATTAGCCGCCATCAGAAGGTTCTCCAGCACTACAGGGAAACTCTTTATACTATGTATATGTATGTATACTATGCATGTCTTTGTATAGGGATTTTTACAGTTAAAAATCAAAATTAAAT
>NW_019762742.1:0-408 GCF_002891405.2 Cryptotermes secundus | reverse complement strand
CGACCTTCTGGCTTGTAGCATAGTGCCTCAACCAACTACTCTACCTCGTGCATCTCCTACTTTATGTATTCAAGTAGGAAGCAAATATATCGCGGGAGAGTAACGGGTATTTCTGATAGTTAAGGATAATATTGCAGAACAGCAAACAGCAGTTCTAATCACTCATCCTATATACAACGATCAATCATCAGTGCTTGAGTTTGGCCTGAAAGTTTGAAACATGAATCTGAATTATGCCATCATTTCATCGCAGCATATTTATTGGATTCCGGGGAAGTTCTCTAGAAATTTGCAGTAGAAATGGCCCATAATCTGCAAACAGAAACAGAACTTGACCTTCACACATTTCCGTCGTAATCAGAAATATTTACTGCTCGTGAGCAACACTGTGTTTATGCATATGCATCT
>NW_019762741.1:0-409 GCF_002891405.2 Cryptotermes secundus | reverse complement strand
TATATCCCATAAGGTAGAACTCTTCATAACCACCGCTGTGAGACCCTCTGTTCCTACAGCCACAAAATATCTCGTCATCCTAAAATTTCGGAGTTGCAGTTTTCAAAGGATACACAATGTGGAGCATTCTTATTATAGTGTCCTAGGTTATGACGTCGTGCAGTTTGGTAGGTGAATACCAGCGTTCCGAAGAAACATCTTAACTTCTTTATTCTATAGCCAGTTAAGGGCTAGGTCATGGATGAAATACGTGACTTGAAGACTGTAACGTGATAATATACTGCCTCGTCAGGGCTGTCCCATACTTCAGGCGGCGATGATGTAGATGTATACTGAGCAATGGTGGAATGGTAATTAGTAGGGGAAAACTGAAGAAACTCGAAAAAAAAAATAGACCTGCTCGAGTGAC
>NW_019762740.1:0-409 GCF_002891405.2 Cryptotermes secundus | reverse complement strand
TATTCAATAGCTTGATTCTCTTTTTCTATTCTCAAACTTATTATTTTGAATATAATGTAATTAATTCATTTTAAATGCAGATAATTGACTGTGTAGAACTTGAAATACACACCAACAACTTTGGGGGTACAAAGTTAAAGAGAAATAATATCTGGGGGCACCCGAACACTGAGTGAGAGAACCGCTGCGGTACCGTCGTTGTGAGCTATTGCTGTTTGAAGCTGGTAGCTGAGACTGGGGACGGTTCGAGAACCCAGAGGAAGGGGAACGTCCGTAGTTGGAAGCCGTAACCAGACAACGACTGATGAAGACACAGCAGGTTCAGAGGACTTGGTGCGAGCTGTTCTGCACTGCAGAGTCTGTAAATTAGCGATAGCGCTGTAGTTACGTGTCATTACGATCTGTAAGT
>NW_019762739.1:0-409 GCF_002891405.2 Cryptotermes secundus | reverse complement strand
ACTGAATAGGTTGTGTGAATGTGAACTGTGTTGAACAGGTTCAGAATTCTGTCCATTGTCAAGCTTAATTACTGTGTTGCTGAAGATCTGTTACTAGACAGTTCAGTTTAAGGTGAGGGCCCATATGTCAGTGAGTTTCTGTTCTCACGTGTGCTCTTTCATTCTTAAGTTTGGTTCCATTTTTCTGGGTTAGTTTACTGTTGTTTCTTGAGTGGCTGAGCAACTGTTGGCTTCTCAAGAAGAAGTCAGCTTCATGTAGTTAGTTCATTGTTACGGTAGGTTAGCATAGCTTGGTTGGACCTGTGCCATAGAGTGCACTTTCAGCCTTTTTTATATGGACAGCTGTTCAGATATCACTTTCATGATTGTACATTTCTTGAATACAGTATTTTCTGATTAGGGGAAACTT
>NW_019762738.1:0-409 GCF_002891405.2 Cryptotermes secundus | reverse complement strand
GGTTCGTATCTCGTTCTGGAGATTTGTCATTTTTTTCTTCGGTCCGCCAGGCAAAAGGCCGGAACAGTGCCTGAAGTTAATTTTTCTTCCTTCTGAATCCTTTATACTTCATTATCGCCTCTCGTCTAGTCATTCGACTGTGTAGAGTCTCAATTTCCGGTCACAGTGGCAGCGCTGTCTAAGGCATGAACTGTATTCGCTCTCTCAAACACTGGGATCGTGAATTCGCATCCCACTTAATGCATGGATGTTTGTTGTATGTATGTGTTTATCCTGTGGTCAGATGGAGGCCGTGCGACGGGCTGATCATTGGCCCAAAGAGTCCTGCTGTCTGTGAAAAATGGTTACGGGACTGAGTAAGAGGCCTGGGCCCTGAATGGGCTCAAGAGACATTGAAAGGAAGAATCTC
>NW_019762737.1:0-409 GCF_002891405.2 Cryptotermes secundus | reverse complement strand
AGCTCCATCATTCTTGACCTTGGTACTATATGGAGTTGACTGGTCAGGTTCACATCTATATACCAATCCACACCCCAATTGTAGTCACTAATACACGTGACAATAAGAGTATGGTAGGAAACAGAATATCCAACGTATGTATGTTTCTTTCTTTCTACAACCCACAATCCGTCCCATTATGAACATTTATTCACTTTACACTGGAAGCTTAGAGGCGGTCTTCCGTATCCAGGATTCTAACATTCTTTGAAAACAAAAATTCTTTCAGTTGACAAGGGAGATGAATATCATATCCTCGTTAACTTCTTCTTGCGAGGAAACAAAATATTGGAAAGGAGAAGTAGAATAGACCAATAGACTACGGCGTCGGCGTATCTTCGAGATGCGCCGCGCGGAAGTTGCGCAACCG
>NW_019762736.1:0-408 GCF_002891405.2 Cryptotermes secundus | reverse complement strand
GCACTAGTTTTAAGTATAATTAGAATCTTTAGTACAAGAATTAATTGCAGATGACAAGTAACAGTCAAGCCAATGGGACATAGTCATCTTCTTCTTTGAAGGAACTGACTTATTCCCAGTCTTACTGTTACACAGGAAGCACCCCTGTGGCTCTCTTAGAAATTTTGTCTGTGAGTAGCAGAGCGGCAAACTTTGAGAATACGATCTCTGGCAGTTCCAGCACATCATAACTTAAAAGGGGGCATGCAGGAGACCCACTCCAAGCGGGTTATCCATCAGTGAGCTATCAAAAAGGACATTAGGACTTTAAGGGTCAGAATCCCACACTACAGCTAGCTGATTAGAGATCCAAAATTTGTGTGAATTCCTAGATTTCAAAATTACCCAATCAGTGGAATTTAGGGGGAG
>NW_019762735.1:0-408 GCF_002891405.2 Cryptotermes secundus | reverse complement strand
GCGTTTATTAAGCGCTTAGGTACACACTCTGTCTTAATCACACTCTAATACATCGCTATCGCTGATCTACACACTTTCCAGTTCACCGATGCACGCGCACTATGATTCTCTGCATTCCACTCGTCGTCTCCCAGCAACGGATCTCCACAAAGAAACTGTTACTTCAAAGCACTCCAAATATAACACATAAAATTTTCCAGTGCATCGCCGTGTATTTCGGTAGACTTTCACAGAATTTTCAGAGGCAGCAGGTTCTTCCGTAACGCCTGTGAACTTCTACCGGAATACACAGAGACAGGTCACAAAAGCTATCATCCTTCATAATCACCGGTGTGATTACGTCAAATTCGGCAGTATTACAACTTAATTATTTCTATATATTAAATATTTTATTGTCAGACAATTGCA
>NW_019762734.1:0-408 GCF_002891405.2 Cryptotermes secundus | reverse complement strand
AACGAATTGTTCAAAGCGTTGCATGACAACAGAAGGTTCATTGCATAGCAACCGCCAAGGCTATGAAAGACTGAGTTGGGGCAGTCAGCTCTTGGAGTTACATATGAGAGAAATTGTAGCAGTGGAAGCTCACCAGTTTGGAACCAAGACTACAGAAGAATATAGGAGGTCAGCCTGTGAGGATATAAAGTGTAATTTAGAAGACGACACTTCCATATATACATTTCATGACGCGATAACCAGATCAGGATGCAGAACGTGATTGTTGACCAGAATACTACATATAAGTGCCGAGTCAAGGCGAGCCAAGACTTCGTTGCTATGCAGTGTTGCGGTAAACACCTCCTGACAGCGTTGCCTAACAACGCCTCTGTAACTACGGCAATTATGCAACAGAGGTCAAGCTGC
>NW_019762733.1:0-408 GCF_002891405.2 Cryptotermes secundus | reverse complement strand
TGAAACACCCTGTATAATAGTGGTAAACATATAGGAGTAGAAATCTGTGCAGTAGGAAAGTGAATTTCATGAATTTTGCTCAAGAGTCCTTGTATATAATTCCGGTTTCAGTGGTCATCTAATGTGAAAGCAGTTTCTGTTGTGAATGAAATAGTCTTATATTTCTGTGTTGCTTAGATTCATGTTTGAGGGCAAAGAGATGAAGTTTGTTCAGCAATGTGCATCCTTCGTCACCATGAACCCTGGGTATGCTGGTAGGACAGACCTTCCTGATAATCTCAAAGCTATGTTCCGACCAGTATCTATGATGGTACCAGATTATGGTAAGGGTTACTGAATTGCATATGAAATTTTAAGTTCTCATTGCAGTGTCTGTGAAGATTTAAGTCTTCTGGGATGTAACATCTT
>NW_019762732.1:0-408 GCF_002891405.2 Cryptotermes secundus | reverse complement strand
GAATCCCACTCGAGGTATGAATATCTGTGTGCGTTTATTCTGTGTGTAGGTAGCGGCATTGTGACTGGCTGATCCCCCGTCCACGGAGTCTACCGACTGCATATAGGATTAAGAGATTAAAAAAGCGGCCAAGATCCAAAGGGCGGTAGAGCCAGAGATAGAGTTTTCTATCTCATGGTGTTTATGAGCCATAGTATAAAATCACACATACTCCACTCCAATGACAGACTTCAGCCTCAGGCCTACGTAAATAGTAGCAATGTCACAATTGCTTCTTGTCAAATACTAGTTAATAAAGTCTTCTTCGGCTATCAGCCCTGTCAGTTGGTTAAAAGTAACAGAGCTTTCATGGTACATTTCTGATGTGACGTCATATCCTAATAATGGGAGCAGAGGTTGTGTGTGAGC
>NW_019762731.1:0-408 GCF_002891405.2 Cryptotermes secundus | reverse complement strand
AGGAACAGAAACATTTCCATCAGCGTGTTTTACGTAGTTCTGCATTCCACTGCGGTCGGTTCGCCGTTTGCTGCGAGGTGCATACGAATTTTGCTGATGAACCAGCATGCCTGACGGCCAAAAACGTTTGGAATGAAGGGAAATAATTAACTTGTGGACTACTTGACGGTATTACGTTATACGGCGAGCAGTGTCGGAGATTGTTTATGATTTTTCAGCAGTAGGCAGCAGTTATCAGCTCCAACCAGCCATTTGTTTCAGCTGCAGTTAATGCGCAGTGAGGTATGTCATGATGCGGTATACTTCAGTGCAACGTGTGTTTCTGTATGTCACCCTGTGAAACACGTATCTGCTGGAAAGTGTCGGCAAAAATTTCGACATAAATTTCGTGATGAAAGAGTTCCCAGC
>NW_019762730.1:0-408 GCF_002891405.2 Cryptotermes secundus | reverse complement strand
TAGCTTGCTAAATTTGCGTTGCAAGCTTCATGATTTTGCGTTGCTAGCTCGCTCGAATTGCGTTGCTAGTTTGCTGCCTTTGCATTGCTTGCTTGCTACGTTTGAGTTGCTTGCTTGCTATATTTGCTTTTTTAGCTTGCTAGCATTGCTTTGCTAGCTTGCTAATTTGCGTTGCCTGCTTGCTAGTTTTGCGTTGCTAGCTTGCTTTGCGTTGTTAGCCTTTTCGTTGCTAGCCTGCTTTGCTTTGCTAGCCTGCTTTGTTTGCCTGCCTGCATGCGTTGCCTGATTGCCTGCTTTCATGCTCGCTTACTTGCCTGCTTGCTTGTTTGCGTTCCTTGATATTTTGCTTGTGTGCGTTGCTTATTTGCTTGCTTTCTTTGCGTTTCTTTCTTGCTTGCTTGCTTTGTG
>NW_019762729.1:0-408 GCF_002891405.2 Cryptotermes secundus | reverse complement strand
GGCTCCTCAAGAAGGGCTCAGCTCCATGAGTGAGTAAGTAAGTGTGTTCACGAGGACACTGGACCCAATTCTGAGCCGGATGAATTCAATCCACTCTGCAGGCACATCGAGAGCTGGAGAACACGACAATGAATATTCAGATTGTATAAATGGCAGGGGATAAATTGACCATCTGTGAGACCATCAGGTTTTGATCAAGTATCCTGGATGTGTCTGTTAAATTTAATTTATCTTTCATTGGTTGATCGAGCCGGGATGTCTCAGTCGGTATAGCGACTGGGTTACGGACTTGACGGCCGAGAAGTCGGAATTCGATTCCCAGCAAGAGCAAGAGATTTTTTCTCTTCTCCATAGTGTCTAGACCAGCTCTGAGAACCACCCAATCTCCTATCCAATTGCTGTGGGGGG
>NW_019762728.1:0-408 GCF_002891405.2 Cryptotermes secundus | reverse complement strand
CAGACAAAGAAATAACTGATTCAGAACAGCCGGTCTGCTGGCCGAGATTTGAAATAGGGACTGTCACAATATGAAGCAAGATAAGTAACAGATCGAATTCGACTTTCGGTGTTCTCAAAATTGACATAATTTATCGAAATACTGGTCAGTGGTTGTCCTAACCACATCCTGTTGTTGTATATACGTGGACAGAAAACAAAATCTACGCAAGGCATGGCACTAGCATTCTCACACACGCGTTTGGCCCCTGGAAAGCCTTACGTTAATTTAATGAACCATATACACAGTTTTGTTTAGGGAGATGCTCTCCATACATCTGAAGACAAATCAAAATCACGGGAGAGGCATGGCACTTCTGAGGTCTATGTGTAGAGGTGCTTGAGATGGCCGACCCAATCTTCTTAAGCT
>NW_019762727.1:0-408 GCF_002891405.2 Cryptotermes secundus | reverse complement strand
CTATGCCTTACATTGAAGACCATCGAAATGGACGAGCCTCATAAGCCAAGAAGCTAAACGGGTCTTAGAGAATTTCTGGGCGTGACAACATTGCCATTTACACAGATGGCTGTATCACTATCATCGGATACAGAACGGTAGAGTGGTGGTATAGAACCAAGCATTCCTATCCTCAGTACTAGATGCAGATGAGAAGTGAGCTTCACGTTCCGACCCCTTTATCCCCCGGGGAAACACACACCGTTACCAACCACATACGAGACTTGGTGATCCTCAGAGTCGGACTTAACATGACGAAAAAAGAAAATTCTTATTGTTGTTGGGAAACGAACCACCGTTTAACATTCCGTAGGCAGGCTTTATGTCCGTGTTTCTTTAATGCTGTCCTGTCTTGGTATATGGTCTATG
>NW_019762726.1:0-407 GCF_002891405.2 Cryptotermes secundus | reverse complement strand
AGCCTCTAACAGAAATGAGTACCAGGAATCTTCCTTGGGTTAAAGGGCGGCCAGTGCATAAGTCTGGCAACCTCACGGCCATCTGTGAGCCAATTGCCTACAACATTTGGAGCCTCGATGGCTCACAAACTTACGGGCCTCCACAGCTTGTTACAGGGATACCTTTACCTTTCTACCCAAAAGTATTATTAACAAGACTACAAAGGTTGTACTACATAATGTAGCACACAAAATTACCAACGGTGTTGTTTGAATTTTACTAAACTTTCCTTTAGAGTAGAAGTAATAAAAAACTTATTCTTCCACATCAAATTTCAACGAGATTTGTGGAAGCGTTTGTGTGATCCCATGTATGTTATGGGGTAAACTCCTTACAGCGTAAGCTGTGGTGGCAAGGAGGGGCACCT
>NW_019762725.1:0-408 GCF_002891405.2 Cryptotermes secundus | reverse complement strand
TTTTTTCAATTTACCTAATCCTTCCACCCGCACTATGGCCCTGGGTCGACTCGGCCACTTTTCAGTACAAGAAAGAATGTTCCATTCCCCGACTTGGTCAACTTTTATGGTTCTTCCACCTTTGTATACCCTTGTCATAATGACCATGAACAATTTTACTACGCTTCGTAGTGTAAGTTTGTGTCCTTGAGAAACCCTTGTTTGAGAAGTTCGCGACCACGTTTTAAGGGCTTGATGCGAACCTGCCACGTGTCTAAATCCAAGAGCCACTGGAGCGACAAATATTCTGAAAGAGGCGGCAGCGCCCTTTGAACTGTAAGCTACCTAGATCAATTAGATCGACCGTAAAAATTTGTAAATTGCCAACTCAGTTACATAGCTCCTCTGAATCCAGCATACCCAACTTCC
>NW_019762724.1:0-408 GCF_002891405.2 Cryptotermes secundus | reverse complement strand
AAAGCATATCAGTCTTCACTAGCCGTTGCTTGATAGCGGCTACCAAGGGCGGATGTCCCCTTTCCTCTGGGTTCCCGAAATGTCCTTGCCTCAGCTACCAGCTACTTACTTCTCACAACTGTAACTTTCAATATTACGTGTTCTTTCGGTGCCGGGAAACGTGTCCATAGAGCTGTTCCCTAGCAACGACTGTCGTACTGTCGCCTGTTTACACAGCTGGTATTTGGCAATGGATTTATATGTCACAATATTACTTCGTCTTTAATGACTATTATTAGATAAAATCGATTTTTTTCATATGTTCGTAGAATAGCAAGGCTTAGTGTTTGACGTCAGTATGTACTTATTCACATCAATTCCTTTCTACAGTGTTTCATGAATACCTTCAAGCCAACAAAATGGAGAGAT
>NW_019762723.1:0-408 GCF_002891405.2 Cryptotermes secundus | reverse complement strand
TATTGACAAAGTTAATACTGATATTATATTAATTTATATTTGATTTTAGTAATTTCATTAACGACTGGTATATAGACGACCATCTTTATTCCTCGAGTCTATAAAATAGCAGCCCCTCCCAAAAAAGGAAAAAGAGACAAGGACAGATTAAAATGAAAGCAGACGGAGGTAAATATGACTTTGCAAAATGGAGACTCAGCAAAAGAGGAGGCAACATTAGACTACTCGATGATGACTAAATCATGATGTGCACTTCACCAAGAGAAGTAAAGCAGAATGTCAGATCTTCACAGAACTTCGCAAGAAAATTTACCTCAGGAATTTCTTCGTCATATATCATTATTACTATACAAACGTCAACACAACAAATTCGTAATAAATAACCAAAATTGTATTATCATTCGTTAT
>NW_019762722.1:0-408 GCF_002891405.2 Cryptotermes secundus | reverse complement strand
AGAAAACAAATCTATACTTTGCGGGCGTTACCTAACAACGGCCACTCTTTATAGAATCACCTCTTAGCAACGGATCTATACGACGCAATATTAAAGAAATCCGGCATTTACTAGTTGCAGTTGTGCACGGAAATAGATCACGCAAAAGAGCATCTGTAATTATCGCGTACTTATGGCAGGGGCGGATAGACAACACGTACGAACCAATACGTAGCCTGGGAAGGCCTGACGTTGGGGATGGCATATTTTGTCAGCTAATTTAGGCTGAAAATCTATTACTGCTAAACTTTCCATCTCGTAATCATTAATTGGAATTAATCTAAAATATTATGCAACAATATAAATATTGTTGCATGTGGGCTTGTTCCTAAGCAACGACCGCGAAATAAGCAGCTATACAACAGCCGT
>NW_019762721.1:0-408 GCF_002891405.2 Cryptotermes secundus | reverse complement strand
ATGAGGAATTTCATAATTTGCCCTCCTCACCACATGTCAATAGAAAAATAAAAGCAGAGAGGATGAAATGGATAAAGCATGTAGCATGCATATGTGAGAAGGGAAATGCATTCATAGGTTAGGTAGGAAAGGCTGAAGGAAAGACCTGAACATAGATGGGAACATAATATTAAAGTTTTCTGGAGTGTGACACCATGTAGTATGGTGGTAGTTCACTAATGTTTCAGAGGAGGAGGAACATAGTGCTTCCGTTTCATCTTGCTGCTTGCATGGCTCACTCTTCAGTCATGAAGATGGAGGCAGTAGTTCCTTTGATATATCAGTAAACTTGTACCAGACTGCTCAGAAGATAGTACTCTTTATAGTCATAGATGTGAGAACCTCAAATCCAACTATATTAAAATGGAT
>NW_019762720.1:0-408 GCF_002891405.2 Cryptotermes secundus | reverse complement strand
GGAAAGAACTGCTGACGCAGTATGAAAGTATAACTAAGTTTTATTTGGCAGCGCTGTACTCGCCACATTGATATCTGGGAGAGAATATGACGTCATACCTCAAAATGGCGAGTGTTCAAGAGAAAGTAATGTGAGTACTTCGAGTTTCCGAAACACAGTCCGATATCAAAACATAACGTTTTTACAGAACTCGATATGGAGAAGATTCACCTTCAGATAATGCTGTTTGACTTTGGTTAAAGCACTTTCAAGAAACTGGTAATGTTCTGCGCCGAGAAGGAGCAGGAAGACCGAGCACTTCGCAGAAAAGTTGCTGACCGAATTCAGCAAGCGCGTTCTCGAAGCCCACAAAAATCTGCCAGACGAGCAGACTGTTATGAGGATTGTTCATTACCGCCTACAGGTAAA
>NW_019762719.1:0-408 GCF_002891405.2 Cryptotermes secundus | reverse complement strand
AAGAAGATGTATTGTTACAATGCCAGGTCGGAGGACAAAATGTCAAAAAACAGTAGTAAGATAATACATACTCCAATATTCCATCTGCGGCGCTTGTCCCACAGAAGAACACGCCCATTGACACCTACACCACATACAATGGTGTACAGGTTGTCAGATGCTATGCTGTAGATTGTAGAGTCATAGGGGTCATCCCACATCAGCACCTTGCAGCCAGTACTGCAACAAGCCAGCTGGTTCAATAAGTGACACTAATACATATAATGTACAGTTTTGTAAATTGCAAACCCATAACAACAATGAACTGTTTAGGGCTATGGGGTCCCAAAAGGAAGATCTGCTCTGTAGTGGTTCATATGATGATAATCGGGGGTTCAAGTCCCGATGAGGTCATTGGATTTTTTTTTT
>NW_019762718.1:0-408 GCF_002891405.2 Cryptotermes secundus | reverse complement strand
TATAAGGTGATAAAATCAAGGAGGAAAGCATGAGAAAATATGGTACAAATGTAGGAGACAGCCAACTTGAGGGTCTTGGTCATATAAACTAAATCCATGCAGCTGAGCCCTTCTTGACAAGCTGTCAGTTGCGCAGCTATTCAAGAATTTCCCAAAATTTTATGAAACCATAAGTTTCATTACATGTTCACAAGAGCCCTTCACTGGCCCTTATCTTGAGCCAGATCAATCCAGACTTTACCATCCCATCCTATCTCTTTAAGATCCATCTTAATATTAGACTTAGTCATATAAACAAAACAAACTCCGTGGCCTGTAGTCCACAAGGGAACTGTACCGACTGAGCAACCTTTGTTTGTGAGTGAAGTTAGTGCTAACTTTTGTGGATAGAGGGTGTCATGTGGTCAG
>NW_019762717.1:0-408 GCF_002891405.2 Cryptotermes secundus | reverse complement strand
ACAGACAGACAGACAGAGAGTTCGGTTTGATTCCGATAACTACTGAATCATTGCAGCTGGACGTCTGAAATTATCTACCGAGATGAACTGGAAAGATACAAAGTCCGTACGCGTGAAAAATTCTGAGTTTACGTCCGATAAATTTAACGCAATCGAATTCATACTACTACATTATGCACAGAAATTGATTACTAAATTATATAATTATATAATTTAGTAATCAATTTCTGTGCATAATGTAGTAGTATGAATTCGATTGCGTTAAATTTATCGGACGTAAACTCAGAATTTTTCACGCGTACGGACTTTGTATCTTTCCAGTTCATCTCGGTAGATAATTTCAGACGTCCAGCTGCAATGATTCAGTAGTTATCGGAATCAAACCGAACTCTCTGTCTGTCTGTCTGT
>NW_019762716.1:0-408 GCF_002891405.2 Cryptotermes secundus | reverse complement strand
GCGTAAATACGGTACTTTCGCAGTTTTACGAAGAACTGAAACACACAATTAGAGAGATCGTTTATTTATAACAGCAACGGATCTTTCAAATTGTACAGAAGACTTCGTTGTTTCCATCTTACTCAGACGTTTGTATTGTTGACGACAGAAGATGTGCAGTGACCGGTGTCCAGCTTCATTTTCACGAAAACTAGCCAAGCAGTGTTTCTGTAAGATATCACGTAGATGTCTGTGTTTATATGTGGACTCAGTTAGAAGGGTGGATGAAATCACGAAGTTCGCTGAGAGGGATCCCAAGGAATTAAGAATATAAGCCGTATCCATAGCGTGAAGATTCTGGCGCGTTACCCACCTTGTGTTCAGTTTATCTTGAAAAACACAAGACCTATGGAAAATCGTACTGAGTGT
>NW_019762715.1:0-408 GCF_002891405.2 Cryptotermes secundus | reverse complement strand
AGCAAGTTCGTAGCATAGACTCGCTCTCATGCGCTGACAGTGAAGAACACCGGCCAAAATGTATCGGCAGGCTTATACAAGTGAAGCTTCGTGTAATAAAAATATGTGTAGGCCCGAAATTTTAGAGCGAAGGTGAACTTAGATTTATTTATAATAACCGGAAACTTTTGAGCGTGAAATTAAACGAAAAAGAAACTTTCACTGTTTTAAAGCATTCTTTTTGTGATTATTGCCGTCTTTTAGGATGTGACACCGTACAGCTTGATAGAATTTCACCATCATTCCGGAGGAACGTGCTGAATCCAACTTCAGAGTAGCCCTGCTCTACTGTGATGTTGGATCCGGTAGGTTCCAGGGAAATGCTGCTAGCAATCTAGCTGGCTACATACGCCGAAGACATTTCCCATC
>NW_019762714.1:0-408 GCF_002891405.2 Cryptotermes secundus | reverse complement strand
TCGTATCCTGGCAACGGATTTATAACAGTCTCACTGTCACTTCAATTCAAACATGAAGACTTTTTTGCACCGCCTAATTCATTTTTGTCATTTCTTCTCAATCGCCTTCGACTGTCATCTCCAGAACTCGACCCAATTCTCGACAATAACTCAACTTCTGACAACTAACTGTTCCCTCGGAACTTCCCGTTATATAGCCTCGAGGACGAACCCCACGGAAAACACCGTCTTCTATTGTCCCGTATTGTTTAAGGCATGATTACTGATCCGTTACCTAGCAATAACGTCATATTGTTGCGCGTTGGCCCCCGCTGGAACTTGTTTACCGAGTCGTAGTTACGTCACATAATATTCTCGTGAAGTATTTATCTAATATCGCCCCCCCCCCCGGGTTCAAATGCTGAGGCA
>NW_019762713.1:0-406 GCF_002891405.2 Cryptotermes secundus | reverse complement strand
GGCAGTGCCTTTATCGTCAACTGTTTTGTATGTGTTCAAATATTCCGCGGTTATACCCGACAAGATCGTAGCGTAGTTTCCGTGTTTCACTACTTTCTCGGCGCATTCCAAAATGTTTGCGCAGTCTTCTGCTCGATCTAGCAACACATCCAATTGTTGCTTCGGCAGATATTCCAAAAAAACTTTAAATGTTCGATACATTCCGTAACCCAGGCCCGAATTCAAAATGTCTTCCACAGTGCTCACCTGTCTCTCCAGCCCTGGGTCGACCAGGAAGCTGGCCATAAACGTCTGAAATACACTGCTCACCACGAGGGAGTACAGCACCCACGATATGAAGAAGAACCTAAGTAAAAGAGACAAAATTATTATTATTATTATTATTATTATTATTATTATAGTTCAT
>NW_019762712.1:0-408 GCF_002891405.2 Cryptotermes secundus | reverse complement strand
GATGGTAAACGAGTGGTAGTTCAAGATCTTCAACATGCCACATCTCCTTCTGCCGGACCAGCCAATGACCCTCCGACGGAACCTGAAGGGACTGAAGCAAGCGGTGCATTGGTCAGTGAAAGTCAGCTGTACTCACCAGCCAGCCCTCTGTAATACTTTGACTAGTGAAAGCAGCATGAATGGGTGTATGGTGCATGGCACCACAGGGAATGTATCCTTGTCGGGTTATCTAAAAAACTCAGAACTTCCATTACCTCTTTTTGACGATGCAACAGAGACCAAACCTGTATTTCATCTTCTGAGGTTGGATGAATTTATTAACTTCCGTAATGAGCCGAAACCCCTTTGTTTGGCAGTCGTGTTCCAATCCATAGTGGGACACATAGGCAAGCAATGGGTAGAGGCTGT
>NW_019762711.1:0-408 GCF_002891405.2 Cryptotermes secundus | reverse complement strand
TCGGTCGGTATAGTTCGCTTGCGGATTAAAACCACGGAGTTTGTTGTTTGTTTGATGACTGTCTAGATCAAATCTGGCACAGTGAAATATGAAGACTCTTGTGTTAACCACTATAGTATCATAACCACTAAATGGAAAATCTGCAACATAATTCTCAACAAATAACATTATTCCGTTGGTAACAATGCACTTCAGAAACGTAAGGCAAACGAACTCGTGTTGAAACCATCTCTAATCAAAAGCGGTTTTGACACATATTGTAGATACCTTTGATTCTGAATTATGAAACAATGAATGACGCGATATTGGGTTAAAATGTTTAGGTTATTTGAGGTCATTTGATTTTTTTTTCAATTGACCTATTCCTCCAACCGCACTATATCCCTGGAGTCGACTCAGCCTCTAATA
>NW_019762710.1:0-407 GCF_002891405.2 Cryptotermes secundus | reverse complement strand
GTGGGAGCGTCAACGTTTTACAATCCTATGGGCCTCCATGGCCTGTTACAGGGATAGCACACCACATGACATGAAATTTCACCTCAATTTACTCGTACATTACAAAACTAAAAATTATATAAATTTACTCTTTGATCATAAGTTTGCTAGGTATACAATGGCATAGTTACAGAATTCTAACAAAATGAAGCCCCTCAGTGAAGTTTGAGGAAGTAAAAGCGAAATAAAATTACTATGGTGTTACTCATGTAACAAGATAATCCAGGTACAAAAGCTGCTCCTTGATACCACCTCATGGTGTGTGTTTACTATGTGGTTCTTGATGTACTTTTCAACAGATCATCACTGAAGAATTTATTTTTGGTATAAATTTTGTGTCCACTGATTCAGTTCCAAAATAATTTGAA
>NW_019762709.1:0-407 GCF_002891405.2 Cryptotermes secundus | reverse complement strand
TGTATGTATGTATGTATGTATGTATGCTGTGCCAGAAAGGCATGAATGAACAAATCAGGACTGTTCCTGCGAGTGGGCAGTTGTCACTTTTAAAACGCGACGAATCAGCTGTTGAACAAAGGGATGATCATAGAAATGCAACACTGTTTGCATGCGCAGATTCTGTGCCTAAAAGTAGATCCCTCATTTGACGAAGTGTCTGTTCGTGTTGATTTGGTTTTTATGAATTTGTTTACGGCCTACAGAGACAAATGTTGGTGAATGATTGTAACTGTGAAAACGAATGTATCGAGAACAGGAACCCTATACAGGACTGATTACGTAAGCAGTGCATATAGAGAGCTGAACTGTGTGTCCGTTTTCTTTAATTAAAACAGTTCAATCACGTGACATTTGCTTCTCCTCTC
>NW_019762708.1:0-407 GCF_002891405.2 Cryptotermes secundus | reverse complement strand
GAAACGTCGGTTAACACCACATCTACATGGTGCCACATCCCCAAAAGACTGCTTTCTTTATAGTTACCACCATGAAGATCTCAAATCTTACATTATTAAACTTGTTATACAGTTTATGAATTCTTTTGCATGAAGGAGCCCATTGCATCTGAAAATGGAATGAAACCGCCTCTGTGTGACCACAACATTTCTTGCTTCAGTGAAGAACAACAGTTTTTTATGTGTTGCTCTACAGACAAACTTCTTTCATCTGTCATCATGTGTAAACTGACGCAGGTGCAGGAACAGCACGATACTAGCGTGCTTGGGAACAGTAAATACCAACCTCCATGATCCGCTGTTAAATGTTGGCATACTACAAAACATAGTTCATTGCGTGATTGAAAAATTAATCACTCACTCACTCA
>NW_019762707.1:0-407 GCF_002891405.2 Cryptotermes secundus | reverse complement strand
GTGTGCCATTAGAACGGAAGTTCTCTTTAAAATTACATTTCAGCATTAGTATTTTCAGGATTAAAATGTGGTAAGGATCTCCAGATCATTCTAGCATTCAATCAACGATATTTCAGTACACTTCTCTCAGGAAGGGTCAGAGTGTGAGCTATAAAATTTGTCACAACTGGCAACTGCCATCAGCTATATATACCAGTTAATAATAAGATTTATAAAATTCAAACACTTTTTTTTCTGACCCTCACTTCAATTCGTAATGCTCTTGTGCAATGCCCACAGAGAAATCAACACAAATTCTCATTGTTTGCTATAAGTTCTTGTATTATTAAATTCCCCTGGTTTCTCCTGTGTTCCTTTCTAGCCCTCCGTGTTATCAGATGATGCATAAAGGCCAAGTTTTAATGCCA
>NW_019762706.1:0-407 GCF_002891405.2 Cryptotermes secundus | reverse complement strand
ACTCAAGGCATGGATGTCTGTCTGCGTTTATTGTTTGTGTTGTCCTTTGTACGCAGAGGTCTTGCGTCGAACTGATCCCCTGTCCAAGGAGCCCTATCGACTGTTTATGATTAAGAAACCGAAGTGAAACCATATTTTCTGAGAAGTAGTGGCTCTGGAACGGTGTAGACTCAGCCTCGTGACGATAATTAAGGAGCTACTTGAATGGAAAAGTAGCGGATCCGGTTTTTTAGAAAGCCGAGATCAAAGGCCGTGTGAATCCGTTACGCTGACCACGCGACACCCTCTATCCGAAAAAAATTTAGCACTAACTTCGCCGACAAGCGGCGGGCGCTCGGTAGGTATAGTTTGCTTGCGGTCTAAAAGCCACGGAGTTAATAATATGCTGCTGTAGATATTCGAAATAC
>NW_019762705.1:0-407 GCF_002891405.2 Cryptotermes secundus | reverse complement strand
TGAGTGCTGTTGGTGGCCTATTTGCCGGTTGAGTATGCCACAAGGTTGAACGCAAACAGTGCGAGATGAAATGAATAGCCTGCATGCCCCCTGCCCAACCAGCCAAAGGATTTTCAAGTGGCTCTCTCAGGAAACTTCCCTGTACATATTGAACAAATCTACATGTGTATAATTTTATACATGGTTAGTGAACGAAGTCTATACAATTTATGCCTGGTTATTTATTTTGTATAATGTTTTGGTTATAAATATATTCTGAGTGAACTGACATTAAAGCTATTTCTAAATAAATTGTAAAGCGCTATACAATTACGAATAGCGTAATTATGTGACCTAGAATATTGTACTGTAGCTGACAAAGGCACCCTAATTGCCGCATATCCCATTATTTAATACAACAAAAACTT
>NW_019762704.1:0-407 GCF_002891405.2 Cryptotermes secundus | reverse complement strand
TGCTTTCGAACTAGCCCTCTAGTAGAAGCAATAAGACCGAAGTCAGTTTATTTGCAAATTCGGAGACTTGGGGCCCATGAAAAGCAATGTTTACTAGTAGTACAAGGCTTGTTTATTAAGCAGACAATTCCCAGGCTGTCACTGTCTGTCAGGTTGGATCCAGAAGTCCCCGTGGGGCACTCAATCAGTGAGTACACAGGTATTGCAGTCAAAACCAACATACAGCCCTGAATACCTCCAGTACGCTTAGAGCACTCAATGCAGAAATGCCCTGGTTTAACATGAGACAATGGCTTATAGTCTAGTCCTTAAACCAGTCGAGACACACCTCACTACCTCACACCACACCATGCAGTACTGTAAAGGTATACATAGTGTGTCCAGGTTCTGTTAGGACTGTGTTCATT
>NW_019762703.1:0-407 GCF_002891405.2 Cryptotermes secundus | reverse complement strand
GTGCCGATATCTCTGATACCCTGACTGACTCCAGCATGTAGGCGTAGTGACTGCCCCAATGATACTAAGATATTACGGTAGATTTTGGGTATGAGGTTCTTAGGCGTTGATTATGAAGAATACGATCTTCTGGGTTGTAACGTTGTGTATTTCGAAGAGAACCCAACCTTTCGGAGAAGATCTCGCTTCCATCTTCAGTATCGAATTGTGTGTCAAACCTTTATTTGTTTTGCTTGCTATCTTGTTCGATGCTGGTATCTTGCTTGACTTAATTATCGGCGTCGAGGTTTAAGATGACGTATTCCTCTGACACGTCAGTTCAGTTCCATCTAACTACACGCTATCATGTGAGAGACGATACAAACCTCCAATATAATACGATGGGGTACCAAAAAGCAACCGAACTA
>NW_019762702.1:0-407 GCF_002891405.2 Cryptotermes secundus | reverse complement strand
GCATGCAACATGAGCAGGGCTATAAAGTAGTGCTGTTATAGTTAAGCGGTAAACATTAACACGTGGAACAGAGTGAATTTCAGACTACGTTAACACTATTATCTTTCAAACTACAACCAGGTTTTCGACAAACGTTTGTAAGCACTTCTCATGTCAGTAAATATTACAAAAGTTTTGATATCATGACATGTAGCACGGTAGAAATGCCGCACACCAGGACTAATCAAATCGTGACACATGTGAGAATTCCGATCGCACTTTATAAAACCTATATTCTTACTGCATGTATTTATAGCCATATAAGTGTATTATTATTAGCATTATTTGAATTTTTATCCCTTGCCCCCATTTCTGATGCCGATTCTGCAAAGCCATCAAGAGACTAAAACCATCAAAATCTGTTGGGC
>NW_019762701.1:0-407 GCF_002891405.2 Cryptotermes secundus | reverse complement strand
TTTAAAGTTTTAAAAACATAACTTTTTTAGGAAAAAAACATACCTGCTGAAATGAAATATCCCCTTTCCATTGTCAGTAATGAGGGAATTGTTAATCATTACTGTTATCTCTGATATATTTGAATGATAGACATCCCAGAAAGGGGAATGAACAAAAATGGCCTCCTCTGTGTTATATGAAATATCACAGCCAAACAATTGTATAGATTCATTTGACTTGCGCAAGAAATGTTCACCGATCTCATTTAAATACCTGAAACAAACATCAAATAGAAGAAATATCACAAAATAGACCGCTAGGTATTAAAAACTAACTAAAAATAACTAATAAATTATCTCATAGCATAACCTGAGAAATCAAACATTGCTAATACTGAAGCACATCACTGTACATGATCCTGAGCCAG
>NW_019762700.1:0-407 GCF_002891405.2 Cryptotermes secundus | reverse complement strand
TGAGGAGAAGTTTCAATATATATGTTTAGAGATTTATCTGAGGGAATAATGAGAAGCACCAGTGTGTATAGGCTACACAAAGCCGAGTGTATGCTCACTGATCGGACGCAATTAGCATGTCGAACTCCCGTCTGAACGGCTGACACCATGAGACAAACTCTCAGATAAGCTCCGTGTACTTTGGACTATGGGTCAGAAAAAGCTGCAATTTGTTGCGGCCGCAGATCTGCTCCTCAGTCTCGACATAGCTGAATAAAATGTTAAGAATTTGATGACAGTCTACAAACTGGACGCGATATGGCCTCGGTCGTTTAAATCAACTGCAGTCGGTCCTGAAAGACGACAGGATTTGAACAAACACTATATAAAGTAAAGCTGCAGCCATCTATTCAAGCTGGCTCCTCGCT
>NW_019762699.1:0-407 GCF_002891405.2 Cryptotermes secundus | reverse complement strand
TGGCAGTTTACGGCCACTCAGTTCGTCTTGGCGTCAGGCCCTTGAGGACCACGACCAGAGATACTTTTTTCCAACTGTACTCTTGCGATAGTAATCCTTATGTAACATCCTCTTTGAAGACAAGACGGATTTGTCCCCTATGAATATGCTTGGCTTTCCGTCAAGTGTATATTTTGCGTCGTACATGTTACTGAAAATTCTTCCTTGTGCACTACAAACGAGTTCTCTGTCAGTACAGCCTTTACAGAGCAGCTCATGCCTAACTTGCGTATATTATTCTAAAGCGACAGCTGAGTCATCTGAACGGTCGAAAGCTTCACCACCGCGAAGTTAATATTTTCTGTGTCTGGCTTCACCTTGCCCCATACCCCGAACATTTTCTCATGAATTTGATTTGTTTCATTCTG
>NW_019762698.1:0-407 GCF_002891405.2 Cryptotermes secundus | reverse complement strand
TCTTCTGCTTCTGCTTCTACTTCTTCTGTTTCTACTTCTTCTGCTTCTGCTTCTTCTGATTCTGCTTTTTCTGCTTCTGTCTGCTCCTGCTTCTTCTGTCTGCTCCTGCTTCTTCTGTCTGCTTCTCCTTCTTCTGCTTCTTCTGCTTCTTCTGCTGCTTCTGCTTTTTCTGCTGCTTCTGCTTCTGCTTCATCTGCTTCTGCATCTTCTGCTTCTACTGCTTCTGCTTCTCTTTCTGCTTCTTCTGCTTCTGCTTCTTCTTAAACTGTTCTGCATCTTCTGCTACTGCTGCTTCTGCTCCTGTTTCTGCTTCTTCTGCTTCTGCTTCTGCTTCTTCTGCTTCTGTTTTTCTGCTTCTGTTTTTCTGCTTCTTCTGCTTCTGCTTCTGCTGCTTCTGCTTCTTCTGC
>NW_019762697.1:0-407 GCF_002891405.2 Cryptotermes secundus | reverse complement strand
CTGCATTTTTCATTTCAATTGGTACCCGGGGCTGAGCATAAGAACTAAAGCAGTTTCATGCTTACTGAAGCATTAGCAATACAAAAGTATTGCGATAATATCAACAGAAGGTACAGATTTGTTGGGTGTGACAGGCAGACAGACAGATGGACAAATGCCAGTGAACACTGCCTGCATCTTAGGCCCTGAGATTCACGTGGTTTTCCTCAGAATGAAATTCCAATATACACTTTCTTCATATGCCAGTAAGCACTCCCTCTAATGCCTTGAGATTCTCGTGATTTTCCTCAGAATTGCTCACATAACTTTTCTTCATATTCCAGTGAACACAGACTCCCTCTAAGGCCCTGAGATTCACGTGGTTTTCCTCAGAATTGCCAATATAAGAGCTTCTGGTCATATGCCAG
>NW_019762696.1:0-407 GCF_002891405.2 Cryptotermes secundus | reverse complement strand
CTGTAGCCAGGAACTCTGACCACTAGACCACAGAGGCAGTCTACCGTTTAGACATACCGAAAAGTGAATAATGAACTGGGAAAGATAGAGAAGTAAGCAATCGTGACCTTATTTGAGGCATCATTCCTGCATCTGCTGGAGAGAATGAGGACAACCACGAAAATCCTCAGTCGTGACAGCGATATCTGAGCATAGATCTGAATCCAGGATCTCCTGAATGTAAAGCAGAAGTGAGCCTGCTACCGAATTTCAGTTCTGGCCAGCTTCAGTGCAGATACGAAGGAAACAAATGAAACAGGTCAGGAGATTGGGCACTCCACTGGGATTCGAAAGTGGTTCCTCCCGAATATGTGACAGGTGCTCAGTTATAAGATTCGACGTGGAAGCAGATTTGCTTAGTGGGGGGG
>NW_019762695.1:0-405 GCF_002891405.2 Cryptotermes secundus | reverse complement strand
ACATACCATGAGATAGAAATCTCTTTTTACATCACAAACCCAAATGGAGAACACCTAGAAAGATGAAATTTGCTTCATACTCTTGCCTTTGTATACAGCAGTCATGGGTGTTACAGCTATGTGCAAATGTTGCTGTGGAATTGTTCGATAAAATTCAAAACCTCATTTCCAATCTTTTTCTTAATTACATGTGTCTTCTTTAATTTATTACTTTCAGTCTTATTTCTTCCTTAAAGTGACTAGTAATATAGTATTGTCATATGTTTGTGACTAGACACAGAGTTTGGATAGATAACTGGATTTAGTTAACACTTCTAACTCGTAACTACAGTACAAGTAATTATAATACTATCACTAATATACAGCCGCGCCATAGCTCAAGCGGTTAGTCGCTGGCTTCCCACC
>NW_019762694.1:0-407 GCF_002891405.2 Cryptotermes secundus | reverse complement strand
TGGGCATTCTTATCGCTTACGTGTAGAGAGAGACAAAGTGCTGAGCACTTTAAAACCTATGAGTACTACTGAGATTCAATACAAGAAGCGTGTTTGTCACTAGCGCAAATCAATGTAAATTAATACTACATTATATGTAAATTGCAATTCATTCTGAAACTGACATTCATTTCTCCCGCTTTGTTTTTTGAATAGGAAATTAACTGTAATCGCATGCAAGCTCAGTGAATACTGTAATGTTCTCATCGACGATTAATTAATCTGATAGAAATGAATAAACATCTTACGCACTTAAAAAATAATTAGTAGTAGTGCTATCCTTTTAATATTTAATTTAAGCACATTAGACCACTGTAAGTGGTAGTGAAGGCCCATAGGGTTGTGAGACGTCGAGGCTCCCACATTTT
>NW_019762693.1:0-407 GCF_002891405.2 Cryptotermes secundus | reverse complement strand
AGTACCAACTTTAGGGGAAAGAGGGTGTCGCGTGTTCAAAGCAACGAACCACAACGGCCAGTAGTTTCGGTTTTATCTATACTGGTGTCTCTACTTTTTCATTCAAGTATCTCCTCAATTATCCTCACGAGGCCAATTGGACCCCGTTCCAGAGTCATTACTTCTCAGAAAATCTGGTGACGCCGGGAATCGAACCCGGGACCTCTCGATCTTTATCTTGGAACTTTGACCACAAGACCACATAGGCGGTTTCGACTGTGTACAGGATTATAAAATTAAATATCTCGCCAGGGCCCAACGAAACCATGTAGTCACTGATGAATGAATGAACATATTGTAACGTGTTTCGTTACCGAATACGCCGTGGGCGTGGGTTCGAATCCCACTTCTGACACCAGTTGTCGCGT
>NW_019762692.1:0-407 GCF_002891405.2 Cryptotermes secundus | reverse complement strand
ATGTATCTTCTGGGATATAACGCTCTACAGTCTGGAAGATAGTTACCGACGTTTCGGTGGAACGTGCTTCCTCCGTCTTTAGGGGAAGTGGAGACAGCAGCTTACTCCGAAACGTCGGCAACGATTCAGCATGCTACACAACGCGACATTACAATAGACAGCAATTCTTGTTTTTACAGGATGTCCGTATAAGATCTTAAAAATTCAAGTATTTCATTACTCATAATACATTCATGGTAGAGCTGCAATATAGGCATACATCAGCAGAAAAAGTCAACACAAAATGTTGCGATATGGAGCTTCGATGGCAGCCTACTGTCCTCCTGGGGTCGCTAGGTACTCATACAGCTACACTGGTCAGTATCGCAAGATGGTCTTCGGCGAAGAGGCGAAATTTCATTTGTCGG
>NW_019762691.1:0-407 GCF_002891405.2 Cryptotermes secundus | reverse complement strand
AGGTAGATCTCCCCTTCACATGAGGATGAAAAGAGATCCAGTTTCCGAAACGACGTGTTCTCTACTTTCTGTAGGAGAGAGGGCGATTGATAAAGTCCAAAACCC
The DNA here is from genome assembly GCF_002891405.2 of Cryptotermes secundus. NCBI lineage: Eukaryota > Metazoa > Arthropoda > Insecta > Blattodea > Kalotermitidae > Cryptotermes > Cryptotermes secundus. The sequence continues at coordinate 302 of NW_019762691.1, read as the reverse complement.
AGTAATTCCGGAAAACGTTAACTGTCAACAAATTTATCCTCAAAAACTTCGTTCTTTTAAGACTATAAGATTCGACTGCTGCTAAAATCCGTCCTGGAATATATCCCAATAGGAAGAAGAAAATGGCAAGACCTAGGAAGAGATGGAAAGACAGCTGAGCCCGGACAGGACTTAAGACATCGCCTTTAAGTAAATATTGATAATTATGAAGTTTAGACCGTAAACTAGCACAATTTTCTTTTTTCCGAGACTACATTAAAAGGAGTCATTTAACTACATGGTGGGCAGGTCATGTAGCACGA
>NW_019762690.1:0-407 GCF_002891405.2 Cryptotermes secundus | reverse complement strand
TGGCTGTGAGGTTGTCAGATTTGCGCGCCGGCCGCCCTTTACCTTCAGGGAGTTTCCTGGTACTCATTCCTGTTAAAGGCTGAGCGGACCCCGGGGCCATAGTCCAGGTGTAAGGATTAGGTCAATTGAAGAATCTAATGAACCCAAATGGAATCTGAGCAGCGACCTTCCGGTTTGTAGTACAGTGCCCTTTTTTTTTTAATGTTCTGCTTTTCATTAGTAACTGCAGACATTAGAAGGTGTCCAGTCATACACTATGAACTGTGAATGACAGAGGAATGGTCTCGTTTGAGGGAGTATCCCAACATCTACTGAGGAAAGTTGTGAGCCGGGGTGTGACATACGCACCCGTGTACCTACTCAGCGGACGGCTCATCCTGACGCTGCCCCTGTCTGCCTGCTTCCCG
>NW_019762689.1:0-407 GCF_002891405.2 Cryptotermes secundus | reverse complement strand
CCACTATTGAGAGCAGCTGAAGATACCAGCTATGTAGTTATATTTAAGTATATTGCTTCCACAGATTTCTGAAGTTACTCAATTTCCTGAGAACCCCTTTCCAGGAATTCGCCATTTTGTGTTTGAGTCCATCTGCATTGTCCTTATGTTTGAAGTGGGACTCTGCAGAATCATTAATCACCTCCCAATAGTGGACACACTTATAACCGCTTTATAATTCTGCGCTTCTCGGAATCATATGTAGAGTTCTTCACGAAAGGCAGTAACATTCGGGACTGGGAGTTAGGTTGAGAGATTGCCGCCTAGTCAGTCAGTAAGCATGAGATCTCAGGGCGTATGAACGGAACTGGATGAGAGCGCGAATGACTGACTCGAAGTGGGAAGATGGGGGAGTGCAGAAGGATGAT
>NW_019762688.1:0-406 GCF_002891405.2 Cryptotermes secundus | reverse complement strand
GTTTCCAAGAGAGCGAAGACAGTACATGCCTTAGACCGCTCGGTTTACGTGACCGACCATTTAAACGTATAAGAAATCAATTTTCCAGATGGGTCCTAATGATGAGAGTGGTTAGACCAGTATCCGACATTTCATCGGTCTAATAATATCTGGAGATGAGTGTATATCATCACCATCACTGGTAAAATAGCCCTTTCGGGTCCAGGGCGTTCATTGAAAGCTTCTGCTAGGTTTGATCCGGTTTTCACTTCATTTGAATGTCACCACAATGATTTTTACACAGAACAAGGTCGTCAGCCTTTTGTCGAACTCCCAACCTGGAGGACCAGGTCTCTGCATGTATGCCTCCCCAGTGAGAAGGTGACCAAGTTTTACCCCCTGGCACCGAGTTCCTCTTTTTTTCCTT
>NW_019762687.1:0-407 GCF_002891405.2 Cryptotermes secundus | reverse complement strand
TCAGCATATTTACCCCAGAAGGGGCAGTTTAAATTCGGGCAGTGCTGACGCTGATCTTCTTTCATACAACCATAATAAATGCAAAACTCCCTAGAAAACTTTGAATGTAAAGAGACAGTTCTCCCAAATGTTTTTTGACTATTTAGTGCGGTAAAATGCGGATGTCTCATGTTTATCAGCTCCAGCAGTTATTTGAAGTAAGACATTTTTACACTTGTCACTTACAGGAGTAAGCCACTCAGAAGCAGTCCTTTTCCCTACACAAACTTAATTTAACCTTCGCTTATTCCCCGTGACATTCCATCGTCACATCGAAGTGAATTAGGTAACGGTGTTTTTTCCACTTTAAGCGTAATGGTAATGCCGCAGTGCCTCGATCTCTAGAGCCTCGTTTATGTAAACTACGA
>NW_019762686.1:0-407 GCF_002891405.2 Cryptotermes secundus | reverse complement strand
CTTGCGTGCCCTTCACTTCCTCGCCACAGTTTACTTCACTTCACTTCACTTCACTTCACTGCACTTAATTCCTTGATGATTTCCCCCACATGTTCACTTTGCCTAATTTATCACTTTTTAAATTCTTTTCCTAAAATTACTTCCTTTATAGATGGAGTCCTTAAAGCATCTGCAGGTAGTTCAGTTCAGTTAGTTGAGCTGAGCGAAGTGGAGCGAGTTGGTTGATTGGCGAGTGAGTTAGAGAACTGCTGGAGTTCAGTCCTTGTGAGCTGTTGCTGTAAGAAGCTGGTAGTTGAGGCACAGTGATAGCTGAAAGCTCTTACCAGGCAACGACTGGTGAAGACACAGGAGACTGAAAGTCTTAGTGCTTGCTGTAGTGAACAACTGAGTGTGTGAATTAGTGATAG
>NW_019762685.1:0-407 GCF_002891405.2 Cryptotermes secundus | reverse complement strand
CCTGCCCCTGCACCACTTTGTCCACCACAAATCTCACTTGACCAGATGCAGGATCGAACCCAGGACGACGCAGTGGGAAGCCAGCAACAAACCGCTTGAGTTATGGTGTGGCCATTTCCTTCCATTTCTTCTGTACTGTTCTACACATTCTGTCATTTGTGGAATTTGTAGTTTTCTCTTAATTTGTTCATTTCTTTTACAGTCCAAAGTAATGTATCCTGCAGTTCCCCTCATAAAATGCACTTCTAACACAGTAAAACATACTAAAATCCTTCCTTACATACAAAAATATTTGTAATGTGTGAAGGAAGCTCTGAAATTAGTCTTATATTACCACAGCAATGAAACATCAAGGATTAACATTTAAGTGCCGAAGTGCCCCGTTTGTGCCAGTGGTGAGTAAGGTC
>NW_019762684.1:0-406 GCF_002891405.2 Cryptotermes secundus | reverse complement strand
TGTTATTATTTTGTAATGTTGCATTCCGTTTGCTATTTCGCTAATAATTATTAATTTTCACCATCCCACAAACTTGCAATTAACATCCTTTGTTTATTCTGATCGCCTAATAGACTCATTGTAGGTAATGATATATTGGGCAATTTGTTACGCTGGCAGAGACAAGAGATGAATACATAACTTAGGTGGGCGGACCTCTTGGTCAATGTCCACTCCGAATTGTGAAGGGTGGAAAGATAACATTAATATTAATGTGATGCAAATAGGTTGTTATAACTTCGTCACGGTCGTGATGGATTTTTCTGTTGAGGGACTTAAAATTTCGAGTAACGTCTAGTGCAGGCCGCGCCATAGCTCAAGAGGTTAATCGCTGGCTTTCCACCGCGGCGGCCCGGGTTCGATCCCG
>NW_019762683.1:0-407 GCF_002891405.2 Cryptotermes secundus | reverse complement strand
CTCCGAAACAGCAGTTAATCAAGAATTCGTAAGCATCAGTGATGTCCTCTCTCCTTTCTGTATTTCATATTCCTAACTCCAATGGTTCGTAAGTAACCGCTACTTAACCGAGACCTCAATGCCGATTTTATGCAGCCGCTGTTTTGCCTGATGAAAAGAAAATATACCTCAAAAAATGCGGCAACGTTTTCAAGTACCTGCTACCATACAAAATTTGAGGAACCCCATATTTTGTGGCGCTAATGTAGCTTCCACATCACTAATCCGTGCGTCTGTTATGTTGCTACTATTCAGTGCATTAGAAAGCACGCGTCTGGGGTAACCTCAAATGGCATAATATCGATACCAAATTTCATCAAAATCTGCCCAGATGTTTTCAAATCGAAGAATGCAAACAGGAGGAGATT
>NW_019762682.1:0-407 GCF_002891405.2 Cryptotermes secundus | reverse complement strand
TGGCACTTCTTTACAATTACAATCAATTATGACAGTTCACAATCAGTGACTGTCTGCGACTCGCTCCATTCTTTATTGGACCACGAGCGTCTTCTCTTCCACTGACGAATCACAGCTCATACACTGAACTGCTCTCAGATTGCCGTATGAAGATTCTCTCCTACGAATGAATTACGACTCTTTTATATCTTCTAGGCGTCCCAATAAGAAAGCACTACTCGTACTTCGAACAGTTAGTTGTTATTCTGTCTGTAGTCACGGAAACATGTGTTTAGCGACTTGCTACATAGCAACGACTCTTTTGTTGCTATTCGTTACAGCAGGAACGTCATTTCCGATCCGTTGCTCAGCAATGGATTATTGCGTCACAATATTATCCTCCGATTTATACATGGGTCTCGAAAGTA
>NW_019762681.1:0-407 GCF_002891405.2 Cryptotermes secundus | reverse complement strand
GTAATTGATGTTAAAATTAAAACTGCTAAAAATAGCGTACAAATCGCTAACTAATACTAAAGTGCGTAAATATAAAGGAAGTGAAAGGGAATATACAGCACGACACAGTAAAGGAAAAAAGTAAGCAAACTGTTGATCAAACACCATCACGGGACGAAATAGGTGCATTAAAACTGCAAATCAAATAACTTCTCAGTTCTACAAGTTATACATTTATTACTACGTACCTAATCATATGGCCTTAATAACATATCTGTATCTTACATCTGCATATGGTAAAGGTCAAGCTATCCTTGAGACAAGCCATGGAGACCCATAGGGTTGTGAGGGGTCGAGGCTGCCACATTTTCTAGACTACTGGATCACAGATGGCAGTCAGGTTGTCAGCCTTACGCGCCGGCTGCCCT
>NW_019762680.1:0-407 GCF_002891405.2 Cryptotermes secundus | reverse complement strand
CCCTCTATCCGCTAAATTTGGCAGTAACTTCGCCGACAAGCGGTGGTCGCTCGGCTGGCGTAGTTCGCTTGCGGACTCAAGCCACGGATTTTGTTTTTATATTCTAACTCTAGTGCGACATAAAATGAACAAGAAGTTCTGGGAAGAACTAATCGCCTGCTTTCCTTTAATAAGAAGCGGACCGCACAGAGACCCAAGAAATCATGGAGGAAAACACAGATACACAGACAGAAAGGTGCTCTCATAAACATCGTAATAATAAATAGGGGGGGATACACAAACAAGGTACACAGTATCGTGAAACCCCATAACTCCCCAAAAATAAGTTCTATAAAAATAGATGGCCAGACGCAGAAGGACACACAGACAGACAGAGACAACAAGATGTCTCGAAAGTTTTTTTTTTT
>NW_019762679.1:0-407 GCF_002891405.2 Cryptotermes secundus | reverse complement strand
CTCCGTGCCCTGTATCCTAAGAACTAAAGAACACAACGAATCGGGAACTGGCTGTGTTTCCGTCCTTAGGCGGGGAGGGAGACTCCTACTCTGTCGGACACATCAGAAAACCTCAATCGCTGGACAAGCGGTGTCAGTATTACTACAACTATATAAATATATGACACCAGGTTTTGTTGGAGACAGTTATCAGGAAAATATACAGTAAAAATTCTTATAAAGCAGGGACAGGCCTAAAACTGAGATAGAAATGGAGGAGAGAATTTTATGCAACAAATCAAGTCCACGAACACCAATTCGGAGAATTCAGTTCGGAATTCTTTGAAATCATTTTGTGCCCACCGCTAGTATGATTGACAGATCCTTAATGGGTTTCTATAAGGTTTTAGTTTTGAGTGTTCAGGTTT
>NW_019762678.1:0-407 GCF_002891405.2 Cryptotermes secundus | reverse complement strand
AACCCCAATGTAAGCTATGAAAATTGTTGGGGCTCTTCATGTCCTGTTAGTTTTTAAGTGGTACCAACCCCCTGAACTAGGTAGTGACATACGTAGTAAGAGCGTCGTTGAGAATCCCACCTGCCCATACTCTTCTCTCGCATGACTCTTCAGTCAAGAGCCTTCCAGCTATCCCGTGTACTACCCAGGCTACAAACATCAGCCCTCTGACAGTGTGAAACTCTCATCCTATATGCTTCTCTTATTCCTTTGAAGTGAAGAGTTATAAAGAACACGAAAGAAATTGGTTCCAGATTTTAAGAAAAAGTTTTTTAAACCATACTTGTAAGTAGACTAATTACGTAAAATTTTATAAATATTTTAATAAATTTATGAACATAGCAGTAATTGTTAAAGGATAATATTTT
>NW_019762677.1:0-406 GCF_002891405.2 Cryptotermes secundus | reverse complement strand
GGAAAAATATAAATTATAAATTTCCTGATGTGTGTGAAGTTTTTCTGTTTGGAATGTTTGCCATCAGCACACTTATTACTTATATCTGCGTAATTTTCATGGAGTGGAATCTTCACTTCTATTTCTTAACATAAGAAGAATATCTATATGTAATTATCAAATTTCTGCCTATATTTATGTCAAAAACCTGAAAACCGAGGAGCCGTGAGGAATTAGGAATTTATAAAGGAAAACAGTATTAGTTATCAAAATCTTCCTTGCTTCAGGCGTTTCTAAGCATTTATGTATAATAATTTTGTCACGTGCTCTTGACTGAACATGGCATTTGGATTGGTAATTGGATTTATTGAAATCTTACGAATTGTAACACATAATTATAAAGCTATCGTTAATTCACACACGTATT
>NW_019762676.1:0-406 GCF_002891405.2 Cryptotermes secundus | reverse complement strand
GTCAGATCTCAAAAGACAGTCATTTTGTGTTGCTTCTAGTTCTCATTGCATTAAGTATTGTGGCATTTTTTGTCAGAGCAATAACAGTGGAGCCATAAATGTATAAGGGGTCTTGGCCCTTGCACCGCGACCACAGTGATCTGTTGTGCCTTCAGTTGAGCCATAGAAACAACCGTTGCTGGCGAACGGCTCTGAATGAACATTAGTTTCTAGGCAACGGTCGCGTAATAGACGAGACAAACATCCGTTGCTAGGCAGCCACCAGCGCGTCAGTGGACTTTCTGAGTAGCAATCACATGGAAACCCCAGTAAGACACGAACCCAACAATAGTACAACAGGAACGGTGTTTTCTGCGTGGTCCGTGCCGAGAAGTTATAAGGGAGACGGTTTGGGCAACTACGTGTA
>NW_019762675.1:0-406 GCF_002891405.2 Cryptotermes secundus | reverse complement strand
GGAAAGAGGAATTAAAATGGAAATAAAATAGACTGGCAATTTGTTAAATTCTTCTTTGGCCGAAATTTCTATTTATTTTGGATAAAATCTATTATCGAAAATTATGTTTCACCTTAGACAACACACGTCATAATTTACTTTTCCTTTTTTTCCTTTATTTTAATTTTTTTGTTTAACGACACCCTCAGCATTGAGTTTATACAGCAGCGATGCTTCCCCTTGCATTTAGATAAATATTTTCAAGTGTCTCAATGATTAAGATGGGGTTCGGATTGGTAATTGCATTTACTGATCACTTACTGGTCGTAACTACAATTAATTACAACACTGTTACTGACTTTCACACAACAAAGCACTCCACGCTACTCTCTTCAGTCTGTCTCCACTAGTCTTCACAAACTTATAA
>NW_019762674.1:0-406 GCF_002891405.2 Cryptotermes secundus | reverse complement strand
TTAAATTTAACCTTTTTCTACTCTAAATCAGAAAAAGATAACACAGTATGTGGCAGACAATTCAGTCTCCTCCAACAATATGGGAATTTTTTAATTAACTAACAGACAAGAATGAAAATTCTTTAAAAAATTCATGACTATAACAGATGGAAATAGGAACAGAACACAACATATCAGCAAGTAGTCTGTATGGACTACATGGTGCTGTATCCCAGAAGATGGCAAATTTCATAACTACAACTGTGAGAACCTCAAATCCTACATATCAACAAGTGTTTATGCCAGTAATATAAGAAGTGAATTTCATGTTCTCAACTTAACGTCCATTATTTATCATCCATCAATATTTCAGCACTCTTTCATCCACCACTCAATTTTTAGTTTAACATTATACACCTTGACACTA
>NW_019762673.1:0-406 GCF_002891405.2 Cryptotermes secundus | reverse complement strand
GACGACCCGCAGTGCGAAAGGGGCACGACGAAGGGAACATGGGCTTCAGAAACAGGGCAAAGACGATATTGCATCAAGAACCCCGAAGAGACGGACGTCCAGGATAAAAGGCTGAAAGGGCCCAGAATGCAAAATCGGAATAATGGGCCCATATACAAGGCGGCAGCTGCATCTCAAGATCGAGAGGACATCAGAGGGGACAGACAGGAAGGCTTTCGGATTGGAGTGAAGGTGAGAGACTGGGCAGTACGGAGTGATCGGCAGCCTCCGGAGCGAGAAAACAAGGATCGGACGTTGTGGAGGGGTCGACCCATTCAGAAACGGTGAAAAGAAACTGCAGATAGAGCAGGAGCCGGGAACCAGTAATGTAGAAGCTATATATATAGAGAGAGAGAGGGAGGAGAGA
>NW_019762672.1:0-406 GCF_002891405.2 Cryptotermes secundus | reverse complement strand
CGGACGTCGTACGACCGATGTCGCTGTGTGTGTTCCTAGCCTAATATAAGTAAACGGGACTGGGTTTCTTACTGAAGATCAAGGTGTATTGGACAGCATTCCCGATTTAAGAGGTGCCGATTTTGAGCCTCATTTCGAAGACCGATTATGCTAACTGCAGTGTGAGTGATTTTCCTCGGACCACACAGAAATTACCGGACTAATAGCTTCAAACGTGTTACGGACGCTGCCGTACATAATGTTCCCAATTCGCTTTTCACAATCGCGATCCTTCCGGTAAGAACTGGCGGTAGCGACTTTAAATGGTCTAAGACTGAACCAGTTCTAAGTACAGTTACTGGAAATGACAAACAGACCTGAGCCAGGAACATTGACATTACGACTATCAGGTAAACGAATGAAAGAG
>NW_019762671.1:0-406 GCF_002891405.2 Cryptotermes secundus | reverse complement strand
TGAAGACGTATGGGGGGACTGGAGATATAAATCTGCCATTCTCAACCTCGACACTAGATGGAGATCAGTCCTCAGCTTCACACTCCGGCTGCTTTATTGCCGGGGACCACTTATGTAGGTGGTTGGGAGGCCCCCCCCCAAAAGAAAACCCGATACAGATATTTCGGAGAAGAGGGAAAACTGTTGTTCCTACCGGGAATAGATCCTAACCTAGTCGCAGTACCGACCAAGCTATTCCGGCTAGAGGTACGTTTGAGGAAAAAGCAAAAGGCTTACAAAATGAACTTTCTTGTGATCAGAGGACAGAAGTTGAGCGGGGACCTTTAATGCGATTGATCGGAATTTTGATATTAACATTGAAAGGTGTGCATCAGGGTAAAAGTTTCATTTAATATTGGTTGCCTAC
>NW_019762670.1:0-406 GCF_002891405.2 Cryptotermes secundus | reverse complement strand
GCAAAAAATGTGCGGCCTATACATGCGTAAATACGGTAAATAGAATTTTTAAATGACGTCTGCACTAGGATAAGTAATGTAAGGTCTTGACATTTTGTTTGGCAATGGGTTGAAGAAGAATCAGATCAAAGGAAGCAGGTCAAATTAGAATGGTTGCATAAACCAAGCCAAATAAATGGAGTAATGTGAACAATGTATGGTAGCAACTAGCAAAACTTTCAGAAACAAAATTAATGAGTCTGAAACAAACAGCAAGAACAAAAATATTAAAAGACCTGCAGAGGGCATAGATAAGATTAAGTGTTTTAATATGAAACCTAACACTGCCATTTATCTTACATTCCGGAAACTATTTAGAATCAACACATGCTGAACAGTTAACACAGTTGAATACTTTGTACAATCC
>NW_019762669.1:0-406 GCF_002891405.2 Cryptotermes secundus | reverse complement strand
GTGCAGAGGTATGATGATAATGGATATCAAGAAAAACCTTGAGTGACCACATGCAGGCTACAATATATAACGTTCTCAAAACCACAACCTCTTCATTGGTTACATTTGGTGCCAATAGAGGTTACATATTTGTCTGAATGGGTGGAGGACGGTTGTTGGTTCTTTCACGACAGCCAACAGCTAGGCTATATAGCGTCAATGGCAGGCAGTGTCTCCCCCTGATCCCGTGTGGAGGCGGGGTCGAATAATGCCATCATAGCCTTGCGAGTCGTGGGAGGATACGAAAAGGAAACCCAGTGCCTGGGGGTAAAATCGAACCCACCCTGGTCCTGGGGGATATAAATACAGTGACCTTGCCCTGCAGTTTGGGGGAGTCTCGAATATGAGACAGTAAAATGTGGTCATG
>NW_019762668.1:0-406 GCF_002891405.2 Cryptotermes secundus | reverse complement strand
TACTCACGCAAGCCACGCTGTACACTGACATTCTTGCAAGAAATCTTGGTAATATCAAACTGATCAGCTCCACATGTCTGGCAGAGATCTGGGTCACATTCCCGCACAGCCAAATAGCAAGGGCATTGCTTTGTGTTGCACTGTGCCTTACACCGGCAGCCTGGAAACCGGTTCTGACCTATAAAGAAAATACAATATATATTAATGCCTAGATAAATGAGTAAATAAATATGAATTTTACAATAATAAATTTAGGTTCAAATTTTTAAACAAATTTGAAGAAAAAAGGGAGTACAATAGGTGAGTGCATCAATTATTCACAGACTGCAAGAAAGCCTATGATTCACAAAGGACAGACGTACTCTACAATATTCTCAAACAAAATCTACAGTAAAGTCTCTACATG
>NW_019762667.1:0-405 GCF_002891405.2 Cryptotermes secundus | reverse complement strand
GTCATGAGGTGGGAACGTTACCTCTAGACTACGGAGGCCACTATCTTGGGGAGTAAGTTCGAGTGGTAAGTGAAACTGGGAAAACAGACAAAAACAATGTAGAGGGCTATGGAAACTGGACAAGTTATCCAAATGTGAAAGTTTATGTTCATATCTGCTGTAAACCAATGTGCGTAGAATGCGCACAATGGATGCACATAAGTTCAGTCTACCTGTGCACATTTGTTTCATCTTTGAAACTGATTCTGACTGATTATGTATGAATGTTATGTTACTGGGGGTCATCCCAAACGTGTAATCCTACACCCAATTATGGTAAAATGGCAGACACAAGAATTCATGGTGTCATTGGCAGTAGTGCCACTACTGAAATGTGATGACTGGTAACCTGTGAAATGGTAGCAA
>NW_019762666.1:0-404 GCF_002891405.2 Cryptotermes secundus | reverse complement strand
TAAACACGTTCCTGCGGCAAGAAGAATTGTGGGAAGCGTCGTTTTCTATGCAGTCCATGCTGTATCAAAGGAAATTAGGCAATTAGTTATTGTTCTTAATTTGTACTATTTCGATTAAGCTTTGGGGCCTCAGATACCGTCATTTCGTAATTCATTTGTTGAACCCTATTGACTATCATAAGGGCCAAGTCAGCAAAGTAATACATTTGATTCAATCTTCAGAGCTTCTGGTGTGATAACTTGTGGAAACGCCCAATATTTTCTTACTCGTCGCAAGTGAAAGCCAATCTCTCATCCCCCTTTTCTATTATACTTCCATTTCTGACTCCCCAAGCATCAGACTAATTTTTTAATTTTTAATTTTTAATTGCTAGTGGGGTGGGACTAAGTCCCTTGTACTGCGG
>NW_019762665.1:0-406 GCF_002891405.2 Cryptotermes secundus | reverse complement strand
GTTGCCACCACGACTCTTTTGCCCTGTAGAAAGTGAGATCATTTTTGGCCTACAGAAATATTTTGGACACGCAGTTTTCGAATTGAGCCATTAATTCTGAATTTAAAAAGTGAAAAAATTTTCTACGGTTGTCGAGTAAGAAGTTTCGGAAGTTGTTAACTTGCTTATTGGGTTTCGACGTCAAAATTTTGACACTCCTAATACACGTTTTGATCAAGGGCTAGAGAAACTTTCTGAGCCTTAATGAAAATTGATCGGACTGCATGCACCGTATGTTGGAAATAAAGTTCTCTGAAGGTGACTATGAGGAAGTACATCCTCTGCGATGTAACTTCGCGCAGTCTGGCTCAAGTCAACTGAGGTTTGGAAGGAATACATCTCAAGCCTGCTTCGTGCCAATTTCTGT
>NW_019762664.1:0-406 GCF_002891405.2 Cryptotermes secundus | reverse complement strand
ACGCGTAAGAGATTTATGTAGATTATGTAGATTGCAGGTTTCTTCGCTAATTCTCGTCAAAGTATTTTACGGTTCCTGTCACAGAAGAACTCGATTGCCCTTCAAGTGTTTCATGCCTCCTTCGAAAAGTGAAGTTATCGCTCTCGTTGAAGTGATTGCGCTGTCATATTTATACAGATCTTTCGAGTTCTGAAATGTAATAAATGGAAAGAATATCAATGCGTTCTTCACCAGTCTTGTTGAAAAATGAATGAGATCTTAACGAATCTCTGAACTTTCTAATAATATGAAGTTATTCTGTCTTCGCATTTCGTTCCGTTGCATATGTCTGGTGGTTGCTAGGAGACCACGTACGATTTAATGCATAAAATGAACTACGTTCGCAATTTTTCCGTCAGTATCAACT
>NW_019762663.1:0-406 GCF_002891405.2 Cryptotermes secundus | reverse complement strand
GTAGTGCTTAATTCGTTGAGCATAGGGACAGTTTTATCTTTTACCTTACCGGTCAACGGTGGTGGGCTGTACCTCCACTCCCCCACGTCTTCATGGCATACCTTTGCCTTAATTCTGACGTACGGGGCTCTGGCCTCGGATTTGCCATTGCTCCCCTCACTGGATCTTCCTCGTGGTTTTTCTATCACAGACTGTGGGAACAGTTGCCACTGAACCCTCGTTCCACATTACTGCAGCTTACAAGCAAGACTATTGTCACTAATTTTATTATTTTAATAGTTTAGTTAACAAGCTTTATCGCTAATGCAGATTACAGCAAACCCTCGTTATAACGGACCCGGATATAACGACAGGGCGTTTGGTTTTTGCTTACTTACTTATGGAGCTGAGCCCCTCTGGAGGAGCC
>NW_019762662.1:0-406 GCF_002891405.2 Cryptotermes secundus | reverse complement strand
TCTGCAGACACATTGTTTCCACAGCAACGAAAAAACAAGCAATAATTGACGAATCGTTTTCTGTGTGGTCCATGCCAAGGCTATATAACGAGGATCGGCCACGTCCTGTATATATCGTATACACATTTTTAATCCGTTTAACATGTAAAATGTAAACATCTTTCACATTAAGATAAATGGCTTACTGCTGCATACATTGACTCTGATAAAAGACAGACCCTTCCTCTCGTCAGAGAGGGGGCTCAACAATAACAAGACTATAACTTTCAAACAGTAATAATTATCTGGTCATAAGCCCCAGATGTGGCTCAATACCAAGACTGACTGACTGACCGTCAGTCGCAATGTGACTGGCTTTGACTAGGACACAGTCCTAAGACGGCAGTTAGAACAGTAGGAGGTTGGT
>NW_019762661.1:0-406 GCF_002891405.2 Cryptotermes secundus | reverse complement strand
TGTGACATGTAATGGAACTTATGTGGCATAACATGTAGTTATGCTCTAGACATATCACTTTCCTTTCCCTTGATTCAGTCCATACACATCATGAAATGACTGTAATTTATTCAGTATTATTCAAATGGTTAAACATTGGCGGATTATATATTGCTAGATCACATAACATCCTTTAATCTTTGTCTTCTTATAGTAGGGATTTGTATAATGGTATTAGTATTGAAAAATGCAATAGTTGGGCAGTTGGACCATGTGCTTTACCATTACAGTAATGCAGTATGCAGCCAGTGTAGGTTATTTATGGGATTTATCTTCTTGAAGTACTGTAGAGTGGAGCTGAGTGAATCATTTGCATTAAATTAGAGGTTACTAAGCTATGTTTCATGAACGTATATTTTGCCAGTCT
>NW_019762660.1:0-406 GCF_002891405.2 Cryptotermes secundus | reverse complement strand
AAGCATTACCCGAGTTCAATCTATCAGAAAGCTGCATAGCGTCTTTAAGTCCCCTCCACCCTGGGCAACCAGTACCGTCACATCACGCTGTGCTGAAACAGTTAGCCTGAACATAGAGAGGCGGTACTGACTCATGGCAAACTTAGGTTCTGTTTCAGAGAAACAGGTGTCAGAATTCCATGTAGGAAACGTCGACCCGACACTCTGATACACAAATTCCCAGCACTTTACGGAACACAAAAGCTGATTACAATATTAAAAAAACCTGTATCTAATCGCTCTCCTGATGAAAACAATCCACGCTCTACAGCCGATTTCTTGCCTTTGGCGCCACAGCCCCAATTTGGACCTGGCCTACCTCCATGAGACTCTCCGTTTCACTTCAGTTTACTAGATCTTAGACATA
>NW_019762659.1:0-406 GCF_002891405.2 Cryptotermes secundus | reverse complement strand
AGCTCTGTAATTTACACTAATGTTAGGTTGTGAGTGTACATTATGTTAGGTATGAGCATAATTAATTATGCGCATAATTATGGTCAGTTGAGCACGGTTTACCCTTGGCAATATCTTACGATTGAATGTCTCTGATAGCGTATGAAATAATTATTTATTTATATGGGTCATTTTATTTCCGAATTTTCTCACATGTTAAGCCCTTGCATATATATTTCTGTTACTCTAACCACGTAAGCTATGTAACCTGGGATATATCTCGATTATAATGGTCGTAAATGCATTTTTTTCTCGAAATATTGACATTACAGAACGCTCCCAAGTGCATGATATCACAATTATCTTGACTGACTCTTACAACTTCCAACATTTTCCGAAATATTCTCTTTTCAAATGTTTCCATTAT
>NW_019762658.1:0-406 GCF_002891405.2 Cryptotermes secundus | reverse complement strand
TCACGGTGAGGACTGTGAAGAGTATTATGTGCTGGGATGTTATTCAATGTAGTCTAGTAGATTTATGTGAACTTCTGTCATGAATATAATAGGGGTAGGCCTCCTCGGCCCTTGCACCGGGACCTACAGTGGTCTGTTGTGCTTAACTTCTGTCATACTACATGGCATAACATCCCAGCAAATAGTACTCTCCTTGTATGTGAGTCATTTTATTTTTTGGTTTATAATCAGTTTGTTTCAATCGCTGCTTCAATAAATTCTCAAATTCATACACCTAGGGAAGATAATTGTAAATAAGGCACCTCTAGAATGGAGTGAAGAGTATAATGTTTTAAAACTTTTTAATTGTAGTTCGTAAGGTTGCAGGAATGGGGGCGCTGTTGCAGAAGGATTAGGAATTACTTTA
>NW_019762657.1:0-406 GCF_002891405.2 Cryptotermes secundus | reverse complement strand
GATCCCTCCAGGGGAATCTCGTGATAGTCTTGAAATAGGCCACGATTATTTCCTATCTTTTCCATTTCATCATTCGTCTTAACGTCTCACCATTCGACGTTATGCTGTAACACTAATTAGAACAAATTCAACGCGATCCACTCTGATGCATCGTTATGCAACCTGTGAGACCCTCTTGAGAGCGTAGCGGGTGGTGCATGTACGTAGGGGTACAACCGTGCTTTCAAGGGTCACTCGACACTCAGGGCTTACTTGTGCTCCCAATCTCCCGTTCCTCTTCACGACTGCAGAGCGTGAGGTGACGTTGTCGTGGCTCCATATAACAATCAGCACAGCGCATGCGCGAGGCACCTTTACGTAGGCAAGCTAACCTCTTGTCTTGCATTATGAAACGCACTCTCTGCTT
>NW_019762656.1:0-406 GCF_002891405.2 Cryptotermes secundus | reverse complement strand
AAAAAAAAATGTTTTCAATTAATTTCTCCTCTTCCCCATCTGTACTGCCTATCTATCCTCCTTGATTTGATTACTCTAATATTTTAGTTGATGAAGAGTAAAAAGTTGTAACATTCCTCATTATGCCCTTTTCTACATTCTCCTGTTACTTCCTGTACCTTAGGTTCAAACATTTTCCATAAAACTTCTTCTCAGGCACCCTCAATTTATGTATGCTATTACACTTCTAGTGAGAGACCATGTTTCTTACACATGTGAACCTACTGGTTAAATTTGACTCTTTTAGATTTTTTGGTAGGCTATGTGAATTTTGCAATATTGTCATTGTTTTACTTTACTGAAGACGCCGTTCGGGTTGTTAATTGGTTTATTCAACAACCTACAAATCTCCGCTACAATTAATTAT
>NW_019762655.1:0-406 GCF_002891405.2 Cryptotermes secundus | reverse complement strand
TGCCAGAAACAGTCTTGAAAATCGTTTTCATGAATACCTCACAGTAACGTCACGTTGTGTGGGATGTCAGGAATGTTGGCAACTCTTTGTCCCTGCAGGGAATTTTCTTAATTTTGTAAACAGCCAAAAATCGCAAGGGGCTAAGTCAGGTGAATAGGGTGGATGGTCCATTTTTGTAATGGATTTCTTAGCCAGGAACTCACGAACTCTTACTGCATCATGTGCAGGGGCACTGTCATGGTGGAGAAACAATTTCTCAGGCCAGAGTTCAGGTCTTTTCCTCCTAACAGATTCCCATAACCTTGTCAGCACTTCTAAATAATACTGCTGATTCACCGTTTGTTTGTGCTCTGTTCATATCTGCATCTGTCCTTTGCATTTTTGGCTGCCCACTTCTTGGGTCATC
>NW_019762654.1:0-406 GCF_002891405.2 Cryptotermes secundus | reverse complement strand
GTCTGTCTACATTTATTCTGTTTGTGCTAGGTAGTGGCACTGCAACAGGCTGATCCCCTGTCCAAGTTAGTTTCGACTGTCTAAGATTAAGAAACTGAAATTAAATGAGGTGGAGGAGGAGGAAGAGGAAGAGGAGGAGAATAAGAAGAAGACAGTGTTGAAAACATTGCATATAACATGCAAACTGGCAAGAACAGAAGATGAAGAGAATTCTGCTGAAGAATTCCTATTTTTTTGGGATACAGCACTCTGTAGTCCATTGAAAGCAAACTGATGTTTTGGAGGAACACGTCGCCTCCAACTTCAGAGGTGAAGGGCAAGCCAAGCAACATACCAAAAGGAAGCAGACAGCAAGTGTTCAGTTAACTATCAATGGAGTGTTTGTTTATCTTTGTACTGTCTTTCT
>NW_019762653.1:0-406 GCF_002891405.2 Cryptotermes secundus | reverse complement strand
GTGAATTATTTGTAATAATTTCTTAATTGTTTACAGTTAATTGAACAACATGCGATGATTTTTGTGCTGTGAACGAAATCTTTATCCAGGCTAGAGAAGTTTAAAATGTTTAGATGTTATGTGTCACCATAACTAACGGGTGTGGGTGTAAATAACGCTGATTTTAAGAAACATATTATTAATTAGATATTTTTATGAAATTGTATTCCAAAATAATGTCTTGGAAAATGTTCCAGTGTTAGAACACAACTTGTAAATTATTTCAAATTACATCTTTTGTCATTGGTGGATTCTGAGAGTACTTGCAGTAATTATAAATTTAATAATTTAAAAATTATCCGGACATTTAACAACTGTTCACAGATGATTTCAAACTAAATTTAAGTTTTGAGACTTGGGAAACCGT
>NW_019762652.1:0-406 GCF_002891405.2 Cryptotermes secundus | reverse complement strand
ACTTTCTTCATAGTCATCGCCGTGAAAACCTCAAAACTTACACTTCCCACATTTTGTTTTCGCCATTTCCTCAGAAGCAATAAGAGAGATATTGGTGCTATGTGTGTTTGTCTGAGCCTTCAGTTAAATATATTACATATAGAACAGGACCGGCAAATCCAAGCAAGAGGAAGCAACTCAACAACTGCAACCAAGACAAGTCCCAGTCTGCTCCATTACAACTGTACATAGATTTCTCATCCTTGCATAAGCTCAAGCCTTGTGGTATCAATGGGCTGGTGCTACATTCCCGATCAAAATTCTCTGTAGTATTGTCCTGTAGAACTGTTCTACTGATGTCACTCACATTAGTACCATCTCCCACATGAAGTTCAGGTGTGCTCATGTTACCAAGATCTTCCAGTTC
>NW_019762651.1:0-406 GCF_002891405.2 Cryptotermes secundus | reverse complement strand
ACTGCGCTATCCCGGCTCCTCACGTTCAGCACGTAGCCAGTCGCTGTACTGACTGCGCTATCCCGGCTCCTATGTGTGTTCAAATAAAAATTCTGTTAATTATTTAGGCTCTTGATTCTATCCGTATACTAATAAGTTCGTTATTTAAAAGAAATATAAAATTAAACATTAAGAAAATAGAACATTACTTTTTAACTGTTTTAAATTTTAAATTTAAGTTTAATAACGAAATGTGTTTTTTATATTGGCCGGTAATAACAGCCGAATTAATTAGCAGTTTTGTTACGACACACGCGCTGTAACCTGCTGACCTAAGTTCAGACTTGCGGCTGCATGTATTGAGAAATTGTAAGTAATATATTGTATATATGGACAAATACCGTCTTAAGTGCAACAATTTTATTGT
>NW_019762650.1:0-406 GCF_002891405.2 Cryptotermes secundus | reverse complement strand
TCAATAAAAACAGGACATTTTGTACAGATAATGTATTTATAAGAGAACAACTGATAGAGAAAAACATTACTTTAATTTTGAAACCCACCTAGACCTTATGGATTTTGAAGTCAACAGAATAATTTTATGGAATATTGTAGGAAAAACAACTAGAGGAATTCAAACTCTGCACTAGAAAACAAAAATTTCTATTGTTCCAAAGGAGAATATAAAGAGATTGTAATAAATCACACGGTAATGCAGTTCAGCCCCAAGTCCTTCTAACATAAAACATTTTAAGGAATTGAATGGATAAAATAAATAATGAATGGAAAGCAATAAGAAGATTTGTAAGATTTGAGATTTTCACGGCAGTGACTACGAAGAAAGCCGTCTTCTGGTATGTGGCGCCGTGTAGAAATTGTGT
>NW_019762649.1:0-406 GCF_002891405.2 Cryptotermes secundus | reverse complement strand
GTCTTACTCTATAACTAAAATATAAGTAATATATTCCCCAGAAATCTCGGTTGCCTTTCAACGGACTACAAGACATTATCTCCCGGAAGACAGAAATCTTCATAACCACTGCTGTAATGATGCTGAAACACTTGCAGATTCCTTGACAAGTTCTTGAACAGTTCAGCAACCGTGGAGGTGTAGTATTTTTTTTATTGTTACAGTATTTTCTGTTTCCGTGAGTGTGAGTCCAACTTGTTCCAGGGAGACAGGGATTACATTGGATTTGCTACCCTTCCGGAACAGGTACACCGGAAGTCGGTGAAGCGAGGCTTCGACTTCACTCTCATGGTTGTCGGCGAGTCAGGCCTCGGAAAGTCTACGCTCGTCAACAGTTTGTTCCTCAGCGATTTGTATAAAGACAGAC
>NW_019762648.1:0-406 GCF_002891405.2 Cryptotermes secundus | reverse complement strand
CCTCTGTGAGCCGATTGTCTAGAGAAAATGTGGGAGCCTCGACGTAGGGTCGCACAACCCTATGAGACTTCCCGGCCTGTTACAGGGATAGCTTCACAGTTATACTGTCAGAGCTACCAATATGAATACAGCTGACTCATGATTATTCGGGATGGTCGTGAAATTAATTTCCCTGGGTAATCAGTGGAGGAAGTGTGTAACTAACTTGCGAATGGAGATTTATAAAACGACACAAGAATTTATAACTGTACTTTACTCGAAGGTTATTTGTAGAACATGTGTGTGGTTTCTAAGCCACAGTGCCCTTTCTGAAGACTAAACAGAGATACCAAACTAAGAAAACCTTGTCAATTTTTATACACATTCAAACGCAAAATAAAACGCCCTTCGTTTTGTACTTATTCCT
>NW_019762647.1:0-406 GCF_002891405.2 Cryptotermes secundus | reverse complement strand
TCAGTAGACTACACGGCGTTATATCTCAGAAGATGGAACTCTTCAAAACTGAATTAGTCTCCAGTTTTTGTTTGTCCAAGGTGCGGACTATACCCGGGCGCCTGAAAACTGTTCAGAATCCACTCGGAATATTAATGAATTTTCGCGTTGGTCTTTGCTAATGTGTGTATGAATATAGAATTTATAGACAGTTTCACTGAGCGGGTTGGCGCAGCGGTAATGCTCTAGACATATATTTGCGAGAAGAGATGGCCCTTGAAGGGTAACAGTTTCATTAGTCTGGTTTCTCTGTACTGCACATTGATTCACCGAGAGTCATTAATTTCCCCCTCCTACTATTGGAAAACGGCCCTTTTAATTGCTCCAGTTCCTTTCACCGTTCTCTTCGCTCCTATTGGCTCGCTCA
>NW_019762646.1:0-406 GCF_002891405.2 Cryptotermes secundus | reverse complement strand
TCTATTCCTGTTGCTCCCACTTGGAGCATGGGGCATCTGTGAAACGCTTGTTCCACTTCATTTTCTTAATCTGAGAGAGTCAGTAGGGCTCCTTGGACAGGGAAGCAGCTCATCACAAGGCTGCTACCTACGCACAAACATAAGATACAAGCAGACAAACATCCATGCCTTCAGTAGGATTTGAACCCACGATTCCAGTGTTTGAACAGGTGAATACTTTTCATGTCTTAGACCTTGTGGCCGCTGTGATCAGGTGTTCTGTGTTTATATTAACATTAATTACATAGTGATATTTTAGATTCTACCCTAAAGATAAGGACAGAAGATTTCTCTGAAATTCCAGTGCTTTTCTACCATAATATATGACCTCATATCTCAGAAGACAGTAATATTTGTTAATTATATT
>NW_019762645.1:0-406 GCF_002891405.2 Cryptotermes secundus | reverse complement strand
AGTATTATGGCTATACGAGGTTTCTTTTTTTGAAAGGGGGGGGGGGCGCCAGACGTTCGAAATATCTCCCTTCTAAAATCTGTGTCAGAAGAAGGATTCTGTTCAGATCCACTCTATTTACAAATTGTTCACAAACTATCCGTTTATACATATCTACAGTAACAAAGTATTAAAATGTGCTTTTTTATTGTTATGAACAGAGGCGGCTGATGAGTTTGTGCATCCTAGACCATTTTTCAGTAGGGGGCCCCAGGGTGCTGAAAAATGTGGTGGGATGTGGGTGTATGTTGGGTTCTTTATTTTTTATTAGAACCATTGAAGACAGTGAGCCGGGATGGCGTAGTCTATATAGCGGACTGGGCGACCGAGGGATCGGAGTTCGAGTCCCGGTAAGGTCAAGAATTTT
>NW_019762644.1:0-406 GCF_002891405.2 Cryptotermes secundus | reverse complement strand
GAAGTAAACTGGGAGATCTGCATTGGATTCTGCACTTACGGGACCTAAAATGGAAAGGCTTAGAAATTTGTTCTATACAAATGCCTGTGTTTGTGTGTGTAGATACACACTCAAAGTTAAGGGATAGGGACGATGGGACTTGTGTTAAGCTGAGGGGGTGCCATTGCATCAATCTGGGGACCTCTGACCTGGCCTAAGTGATTTGTATTCTGGTTGTGTGCTCGTCTCCAGTCTCTTTGGTTGCAGACATTTCGATGAGGGTTTTCATGATTTTCCGGAGTCCCACAAACGAATTTAGCAAGCGATTTGGCGTAGCAGTAACACTCTGAACTCGTATTCAGGAGTTTCTTGTTTCGAATCTCAGACGAGACACAGTTATTCTGAGATGTTTCGTGATTTTCCTCAG
>NW_019762643.1:0-406 GCF_002891405.2 Cryptotermes secundus | reverse complement strand
GAGACATTCTGTTGGGTCCCTTAGAGAAAGCTAATATTAATCACAGAAAATTTACTCGTATGTCCGTATAAGCAAATCTATGTATATACCTGAGACCAGGCTTTGTCAGTGGGAGATAACAGGAAAATATGCAATAACATTTCTGATAAATTATGAAAAACCTGAAACAAAGATAGAATATGAGGTGGAAATTTTTAGAGTCAAATTTGGGCAATAAAACAATTCCATGAAAACTAATGCGCAGGATTACTTAAGTCGAGAACCCCAGTAATTCTGAGCGTTATAAACCTTCTTCGGAACACTTCAGAGTCTAGTACATACCAGAGCCAGAGAGGAATACATGTATTTCATTCATTCAAAATGGCTCTACATCCCTTTATTGGGCCATTGCCTCTTCTTCAGTTTT
>NW_019762642.1:0-404 GCF_002891405.2 Cryptotermes secundus | reverse complement strand
CTAGCTTGCTGGCTTTGCGTTGCTAGCTTGCTAGCATTGCGTTGTAATCTTGCTAGCCTTGCGTTTCTACCTTGGTATCTTGGCGTTGTTAGCTTGCTAGCTTTGATTTGCTAGCTTGCTAACTTTGAGTTTCTAGCTTGGTAGCTTTGCTTTGCTGGATTGTTAGCTTTGCGTTCTTGCTTGCTTGCTTTGAGTTGCTAGCTTGCTACCTTTGCGTTGCCAGCATGCCAGGTTTTGTTTGCTAGCTTCCTAGTTTTGCGTGGATAGCTTGCTAGCAATGCCTAGCTACCTTGCTAGCTTTCCGTTGCTTGCTTGCTAGCATTGCGTTGCTAGCTTTCTAAATTTGCGTTGCTTGCTTTCTTGCTTTGCTTTCCTTGCTTGCTAGCTTTGCGTTGCTAGCTTGC
>NW_019762641.1:0-405 GCF_002891405.2 Cryptotermes secundus | reverse complement strand
CGCCGCGGTGGGAAGCCAGCGACTAACTGCTTGAGCTATGGCTCATTGGACCCTAAAATTCGCTACTGTGTCCATAAAATTCCTCAACAGCATCTATTCTGGACTGTGCGAATACAGTTCACACTTCACACTCAGTCTTTGAATATACATTTGAATATTACCCTCTCATCTACGCCTTTTCCCACGTGTGTTCACTTCCCTTCAGGTTTTGCGGAAAACAGTTTATACATCTTATCTGTTCAGTGCTTACTAATTTCATACATGTATGGATGTTGATGGCGGGTGAATGTCTGCTTTACAAATACCCACACCGTTTCAAACGATTCTGAATTAGTCGCAGGACCTGCTGGAATCTTACAATTGTGTTATATTTTAGCGTCCTGTTGCACTGATTTATGTCCATGA
>NW_019762640.1:0-405 GCF_002891405.2 Cryptotermes secundus | reverse complement strand
GTGTTACGCTGCCACATTATGGACATAAAAAAAGGTGATGGAACGTCTGTTGGTCGCCTAGGAACAAATGGTGGCCATAGTGAACGCCGATAGGAAGAAAAAGAAGGAAGAGGCGGAAGCAAATAGAAAGAAGACTTCCTGGCTAAACTAGACGCCAATCAGGCAAAGGCCGACGCCAGACAAGCACACATGATGGCCGATTGGAGATCCTGGCAAGAAACGATTGACTCCAGCCACAAGGAGATGTCGGCCTGCCAAGAAATGGAGGCGCGACGGCAAGAGAGAAGGCCCACCTCAGTGGACAGAAAACCTGAGGCGGCAGAGCACCAAGAAGTCCCTGTTGAAAACGCCGTACTGAAGCCGGTCAAAGGACGGAAGAAGCGGCATAGGGGCAAGAAGCAAGCT
>NW_019762639.1:0-405 GCF_002891405.2 Cryptotermes secundus | reverse complement strand
GGGGCTGTAGTGCCAAGGGGGGAAAGAAATATATGTATTTACATTATGATTAATTGTGCTTAGAGCTGTGTAAGAGAAAATCAGGTGAAGCCCACATTACATTCGGTTTAATGTGCCTGTAGACTGATGACATTGCTATTATACATATGGTTGGACGTGAGTTAACAGAATATTATGCTGTACCCAGACCTAGATGAACCCTGCCACTCTGACCAGGAATGCATCACTGAGAACTCCAGGTGCGCCGAGGTGTGTCGCTGCAAAGTCAACTACATACAAAGTCGGCAGAAAGATAAATGTCTCAAAGGTAATAAGAATCAAGAACTATGGATCAGTCTTTTCCTACTTCAGAAATCGTTCAAAGATATAGAGTAATTATGTTAGAATCTATATAGATTAGTGTTC
>NW_019762638.1:0-405 GCF_002891405.2 Cryptotermes secundus | reverse complement strand
ACCTTACTATTCAACCTTGGCAATAAATTTTCATATTGTAGACATCACTAATTAAGATCAATTTACATTAAACCCAGAGCTCAACTTTACAATAATTTTTACGCAAGGGTTCCTTGACTTGAAAATTATTTCAAGGGTTTCTCCAAGGTAAAAATTTGAGAAAGGCTGGTCTATAGGGACTACGGGAAATCACAAAGAACCTTAGTCAGGACACTGGAATCCTGACCTTGAATCGAACCGAGCATTTCCCGAATGTATGTGTGTGTAACGTTACCTCTAGACCAATCTGTTCATTGACTGGAGCCACGTTCTTGTTGTTGTGCGTTTGTTTCTTGTGCATACGTGGGCGCTGCATTGTGGCGTCACCCCGTTCTGAGAGTTCGACCAGGCGTACAAATATCCATA
>NW_019762637.1:0-405 GCF_002891405.2 Cryptotermes secundus | reverse complement strand
GTCGTGGGCCTCAAGGGGCCTGACGTCAAGATGATCTGATTGGCGGTAAACCGCCAGTTGTAAAGTAACTCTGACTCTAACAGTGCAAAGAGTGATCGTCCACTAAATATTCGTTGAAATCCGAGACCCACGCAATTTTCTTGCCGCGTTGCCTAGTTAAAACGCGACGATATTAATTTTTCAGGAAGTGGCGCTGAAGTAGATGGCGACCCAGGAAATACTGCAGGAGAAAATGTAATGCTACAAGGAAATTCGAATACAAAATTCCTTCCATTAGGTATAACATCAAAGAAGGTACATGCATGAAGAGAACATCATATGCCAGGAGCGTAAGGACTGTTGAACAGTGAAGCAAGAAAACGAAGACAAATTTTGGAGAACATGCTGCCAGAGAAATCAATACGT
>NW_019762636.1:0-405 GCF_002891405.2 Cryptotermes secundus | reverse complement strand
CTTGAACCCGTGACCTTCCGGCTTGTAGCATAGTGCCTCAACAAAATATACTACCGCGTGTCCCCATCTGAGAATGAAACTTCCCAAAAATGGGTACACAGAGTTCGAAAATGCCACAATCGGGAATTGTACGAAACAGTGTTGATCTATGTCGGTTTTTATTTACATCGGGCAATTCAACGAAAACAGAATTGAAGATGTGTATGCATATATTGTACGTTAATCGTCAGTGTTAACTGGAGTGAAAAAAGTTTTGAACAGATGTTGCAGAAACAGAAAAGGCTCAAGTTTTACATTCAATGCAGTTCTTCTGTAACTCGCACGGTAAAGGTAAATTTGTCGCTGTATTTGAATAACCAAGCCGGTCACGGTAGCCTAGCGGTCTAAGGCATGCACTGTCTTTGC
>NW_019762635.1:0-405 GCF_002891405.2 Cryptotermes secundus | reverse complement strand
GGTGAGGCTTTCAGCCTTATTTGCGCCATTTACTCATTTCTGTTGGGAATTAGGATTAGGTCAATTTAAATAACCTCATCCGGAATCGAACCTGCGACCTTCCGGGTTGTAGCATAGTGCCTCAACTACGTTACCGCGTGCCCATAACAGAAACAGGACAAATAAAAATAACAATTAGCATAAATAACGCATAAATATATGCACTTCGCTTGCGGTACGTGGATTATTAAAATATACTACACTAACATGTCAATTACCAAGCAATTTAGCTGTACTGCTAATGCTTATGACCTTAATTCGGGAAGTACATACATACGAGCCATACGGACGTTGCTGAGGAAACCACACAGTTGCAGAATACGGTGCGTAGTTTTTTGTCCGCAATGGAGCCAGAAGAAAGCGTAG
>NW_019762634.1:0-405 GCF_002891405.2 Cryptotermes secundus | reverse complement strand
TTTCTCTGTGTTTACTTCTAGACCAACCTCAGTTAGTGATTCTGTGTTTTTATTCATGAGATTTATGTTGTCTCACAGCAGATTCACGTCATCGGCATAAACCAGCAGCTGACACGTCGCATTTAATTTCAGTCCCACTTATTTTCCTGGACGTTCATAAAGGCATACTCTGAAGTAAATTTGAAAAACAGTGGCGATAAAACATCTCCTTGCTGTAGACCAATTTTAATAGGAAAGGTCCAGACAAATGTTTACCTACACGGATTTTGCTGTAGGTTTCATTTCAACATTGTAACGGTTTTGATCAACACGTTGCCAGGCAATAGCCCTGTAAACACAGTCCAACACGCAATAATAGAGGAAACTGTGTTTTCTGTAGATCCGACCGACGCGCCAAAAGACTGG
>NW_019762633.1:0-405 GCF_002891405.2 Cryptotermes secundus | reverse complement strand
CATTCGTGCTACATGCCCTGCCCACCTCATCCTCCTTGACTTGAGGATTCTAATTATTATTAATATTATTTAAAATACAAATGAGATTTTACCCGGTGGCAGTGATATTGCAATAACACACCAGGCTCAGGCAAAACATAGCACACAAAACTACACACAATGGATGCAATGTTCCGGAAGAGATGTAAGGGCAAGCAACAGTGGGAAGCTTATGGTACCGTCCTCTCATTTGCCTGGGGGTAATCAGTAAACCCAGGAAATTGAAATCCGAACATTCGATCTCCGGGACGAGAGTCTAACCTGGGACCTCCTAAGTATGGATGAGTGTTCAGCACTCACAGGAATGGCGAAACATCTTTGCCTGCAACCAATATAACCAGGTCTTTACGAAGGATTCGTGTGATT
>NW_019762632.1:0-405 GCF_002891405.2 Cryptotermes secundus | reverse complement strand
CACAACTGGCGGCTTCTCAAGAAGGGCTCAGCTCCACGAGTGAGTTTTCCAGAGTTTCTGTCGGTGGATTCCAAACAGGCCAGAGTGGTCTAGCGGTTAAGCTCTATATTTGTAATCGGGAACTGATCGGTTCGACTCTCGGACGGGATGTCGTCTATTTTGACCAAAGTTTTTCGTGCTTTTCTTCAGTTCCTCAAGGTAATTTTTGAGGAAGCACCTCGATTAAGATACGACCGTATCCATTCAAATCCTTTCTTGTTCATCATTCATCAATCAGGCTTCTGTTCAGCACTCTATAGTCTAAATGTTGACAATGTCATAAAATAACCCACACAGAAAAAATAGAATAATTCTGGAAGAATACTAGAAAACAGGCTCCGATTTCTTCCCTCTTACTCCTTTAAA
>NW_019762631.1:0-405 GCF_002891405.2 Cryptotermes secundus | reverse complement strand
CTAGGCTATACAGAATACACTAGGCAGTTGCACACTTCTTCTGAAATTTTGACAGTGGTTAAATATTGTAGCATGTAGATCCGTTGCTAATTAATGACTCTGTAGATAATGCCCATTGCTGGACAATAGTCTCCTAACGCACACCAATGGACTAACTGGGAGACAGTGTTCTCTACGTAGTCCGTGTGACAGCCACGTGACACAACAACAGCAGGACTGTTGGAAGCGGCGTTTTCTATGTGGTCCATGCCGAGGTGTTATAAGTAGGACATGTCTAGAGTTTACTTAGTTGTCAGAGGGTCATTTGCCTGTAAGGTCATGAACATGGAAGCTGCGGAGGCTACAGCATTGGAAACCGTTACCAGGTGACAACCAGTGATGATATAGAATACTGAGAAGACTTAG
>NW_019762630.1:0-405 GCF_002891405.2 Cryptotermes secundus | reverse complement strand
TGAAAGCCTCAAATCTTATATAGTGGTTTACCTCAGCGCCCCCCTCTCCCTGGAAAATGTTGGAATAGTACCTCCATTGGGCCAAGAGGCTTTTTTCCAAATCATTTCCAAATTCATCAGAGTTCCTTCTACATGGATGATAGAACCAAACTGTGCCTTGTGAATTGTGGGAAAAGAATATTAGTTAATCACGTTCTGCAAATCGATAAAACAAAGAAAAGCACCTACTTGCATTATATACAGCATCTACCTGAACACACTTCCACCCTTTCACCTTGAATTACTCGAATCCTTCACATGTTCAGCACCAGTTACCACAGCGATATCCTCCACTCATATAATTTTTTTGTATTTTGAAAAAATAAATGTATATACAAGAAAGGCCTATGCAATTCCCATCTGGTC
>NW_019762629.1:0-405 GCF_002891405.2 Cryptotermes secundus | reverse complement strand
TTCACTTTCTTCATGGAACTGGATAAGTTTTTGAAGATACCCTCTCCCCCTGTTCCCAAAATCAACCAAATTATGAGCATTCAGCTACAAACGGGAGAATACTCCAAGCTGAACAGCAAAGCGGTAATTTGACTGACTCGCTTTTTGGGGGTTCCCCATTCGAACAGCTAATTATTTCATCTATTATCACCATCCTCATCATCATGTCGGTCACCACCACCACCACATGCTCTTTAGAGTTATTTACTTACACTAAGGCACCCCCAAATTTGAAAGAGTTTTACGTAGCTTTCCTCAGTCTCTCCAGTAGAATTATGTGATAAGATGAAATACATCATGACTTTCCTGCTACTTAATTTCGTGTTTCCTAATTTTTCGGTATAGTTAACGACGCCGTCAGAAGCT